>NW_027505488.1:0-191338 GCF_021521415.1 Bidens hawaiensis | reverse complement strand
CCGAGTTTACATGGGAAAGGGAAGATCAAATGAAGATCAAGTACCCGCACCTGTTCTCTGCGCAACCTACTTCGAGATAAATTTCGGGACGAAATTTCTTAAAGTAGGGGAGACTGTAACATCTGCCCCGATCCGACCCGACCCAGGTACCCGTTTCTCTGACCCGATCTCTTTCTTTTATGATTTAATATTTATTTATACTTATATTTTACTTTTAATAATAATATATATATTTTCCTTCCCGCCTCTTTCTCTCTCTTTCTTTCCGCCGTCCGTCCCTCCTCTCTTTCCGCCCTCTTTTCCCTCTTGTCGCCGTCCCGCCCTTAAGCCTTGTTTCCTCTTTTTCTTCTAACTCTTTGCTTGTCCTTTGTTCCTTCCCGCCTAAGGTTGTCTGCGCAGCTCCACACGCCAGGCTCCTTACAAGGAAGCCTGCGTGAAGACCATCTGTTCTAGCGATACGCGAGATGAACTCTTCTCGCAGCGCGCTAAGAATTGTAATTCTTCTTGCAGCGCGCGAAGAACGGTAGTTCTTCCCGCGACGCGCTAAGGATTTGTAGTTCTTCTCGCAGCGCGCTAAGAATCGTAGTTCATCCCTCGACGCGCGAAGAATTATAGTTCTTCCCGCGGCGCGCTAGGAATTTTAGTTCCTCCCGCGGCGCGCTAAGAAATGTGATTCTTCCCGCGGCGCGCTTAAAAATGTAGTTCTTTCCGCGACGCGTTAAGGTTGGTTCTGTCTGCCTTCGCGCTCGCGCTCTCTTGACCTTCTGTGTCTGCCTTCGCGCTCGAGCTTTCTCGCGCTAAACCCTTTTGAGTTTTCTTCTGTTTAAATCTAGCCGTTTGCTTTTGTGTTGTCTTATCTTTTGTGCTGTTGACCTAATCTGCTTTATGTCTGAAAAGTTACTTTCGGCGCAGCATGCGCACCAACCCCATTGGTTGGCAGAAAAAGTGACTGACATTATCTTTTGAGATCTGCTTTTTCCATGCCTGACCTGTACCTTTATCTGACCCGCCCATGCTTTTTACTGTTCCCTGTCAGCTTTATCTTGCCTCTGCAGCTGCCATATCTTTCCATATCTTTTGCTTTTGGATTCTTATGCTTTTTGATATCTTTTGCTTGATCCTGATAAAGATCTTTTCCCCTTTTCTAGGGATTATGTCTCCTAGGGTTTTCCTATAAATAATAATAATATTTTCATAACACTACACACACAAAACACTTAATTTAACCTCCTCCTTGCTCTCTCTGCCGCCTCCCTCTCTGCCTCCGTCTTCCTCCCTGTTCTGTCCTGCTTTTCCGGTAATATATATATTATATATAATAATTTACTTATTAATTATGCTAACTTGTAATCAAGACTTAAATCAATTCATTAAAACAATAATCTTATTTATAGGTTAACTTGTGCTTGTTTAAAGTTGGTTCTTGCTTTATCTTACACCGCATCGTTTATCAAGTGAGTAATCTCGTACCTAATCCCTTTTTGCTTTTAATGTTTTGGGATGTTCATGTGTTCATACAAACTTAGAGTCTTAAACTGTTTATGAACTTTAGTCGCGCAGTATCCCATGTGTTGAGGACGTAGACTGGGCTGTTTATTTGTATGTGTGGATCATTAACCGTCTTGTCGGTCTATTCCGCAGTTCTCATGGTACCATTAGATGAACACGGGAGAACTATCGTTTATGATTTTCTCTTTTGTTTGCACATGCACAGTTTGTCTTGTTTGTGAGCTCAATTGTGAGCACTGGCAGTCTATGAATCTTAGAGTTGGTCCCGATCGGATTACACCCTTGTTGAAAACCAGACATACACATGTTGCGCGCAGATTTATTGTTATCTATGTATTGTATTAAACTTGATTTCTCACCAACACGCAAGTGTTTGACGTTTATTTTAACACATGTTCAGGTTTTGCAGTAGCTGTTTTGGAGCTTGTGGACACTTAGGAAGTTTTCTTTATTTTTGACCTAGATTAAAATGTATCAAGACAAGTTATTTGTTGTTCTAATATTTTGCTTTATAATATATTGATTTATGATGATTTATGTTATCTTATTTTTACTTTACGCGTGCGCGAATGAATGTATTTATTAAATATTGACACCCATTAGTGTCACGAGTAATGAAACAATATGTGGCGCCCCGATGTATAATCCGCCTTTGGTCGGGGTGTTACAGCGGTGTTTATGGATCTCATGAACCGCGTATGCAAACCTTACTTAGATAAATTCGTAATTTTTTTATTGACGACATTCTTATTTATTCCAAGTCCAAAGCCGAGCACGAGAAACATCTTCATTCCGTCCTTGATCTCTTATGGAAGGAACAACTCTATGCTAAATTCTCAAAGTGCGAGTTCTGTTTGAAAGAAATTCCGTTCTTAGGGCATATAGTAAATGAAAAGGGTATCCACGTTGACCCAACCAAAATCGAAGCCATTAAGAATTGGAAAACTCCAACCACTCCTACTGAAGTTCGTTCATTTCTTGGTCTTGCGGGTTACTATCGTCGATTCATTCTTAATTTTTCCAAGATCGCTTTTCCTCTAACCTCATTAACTCACAAGGATAAACCTTATGTACGGGGGCCAAAGAAAGATGAAGCTTTTCAAACTCTTAAACGCATGCTTTGCGATGCACCGATCCTTGCACTTCCCGAGGGCAATGAGGATTTTGTTGTCTGTTACGATGCTTTCAACCAAGGCCTCGGTTGTGTCCTTATGCAATGAGGTAAAGTTATCGCTTACGCTTCACGACAACTTAAGGTTAATAAAAAGAAGTATACAACGCACGATCTCGAACTCGGTGTCGTTGTATTCGCGTTGAAAATTTGGAGACATTACCTCTATGGCACTAAGTGTGTGGTATTCACCGACCACAAGAGTCTTCAATATATTTTTGACCTAAAAGATCTAAACATGTGGCAACGACGATGGGCCGAACTACTTAGCGACTACGACTACGAAATTCGTTTCCATCCTGGTAAAGCGAATGTTGTAGCCGAAGCCTTTAGTCGAAAGACCCATGTGAAATCATTTCTGCTTCATTGTGTGACTGTTTAAACCGATCTCCACTTTGTAACTTCAAAGCGCAACATGTCTCTGTCACCGAGGGTAACATGTACGATGAAATTCCTGTGGTGTCAAGAATCAACTTGAAACTAAGCGCGATGGTTTGTGGTATTACCTCCATCGTTTGTGTGTTCCTAATCGCGACGATCTTCACACATTCATCAAGAGCGAAGCTCATAAGTCCCGATATTCCGTTCATCCCGGTGCGGATCAGATGTATTTTGATCTACGGACCACATTTTGGTGGCCCGGTATGAAGAAAGATATCGCGTTATATGTTGGAAAATGCCTTACTTGCGCTAAAGTTAACGCCGAGCACCAACGACCATCCGGTCTGCTCGTTCAACCACACATCCATATTTGGAAATGGGAGGATATCTCTATGGATTTTGTGTTCAAACTCCCGACTACTCGAAACCGTCACGACGGTATTTGGGTTATAGTTGACCGTTTAATTAAGTCCACGCATTTCATCCCGATCAACGAATAGTTTTCGGTTTATCAACTCTCTCAAATTTATGTTCAGCGTATTGTTTATCTTCATGGTATACCTTTGCGTATCATTTCCGATCGTGATAGTCATTTTACTTTTCATTTTCCTGGCCATCGCTTCAAAACGTGTTGGGAACTCGATTGGATCTAGGCACCGCCTATCATCATCAAACCGATGGGCAATCCAAGCGCACGATTCAAACGCTCGAAGATATGCTTAGGTCATGTGTCATGGATTTCGGTGGAAATTGGGATTCTCATCTTCACTTGATTGAGTTCTCGTACAATAATAATTTTCATTCGAGTATCGTTATGGCTCCGTTCCAAGCACTCTATGGTCGTAAATGTCGATCACCTATCTGTTGGAACGAAATTGGTGAAACCCAAATCACCGGTTCGGAACTTGTTCAAGAAACTACTAATTTAATTGCTCAAATCCGACAAAACCTCTTGATCGCTCGTAGCCGTCAAAATAGTTACGCCGATAACCGAAGACGACCCCTTAAGTTTAATGTTGGTGACCGTGTTCTTCTCAAAGTATCCCCTTGGAAAGGTGGTGTTCATTTTGGAAAGAAAGGCAAACTATCTCCTCGTTTCGTTGGACCTTTCAAGATTCTTGCTCGTGTTGGTAGTGTTGCATACACACTCGAACTTCCTTAAGAGATTTCTAATGTTCATCCGACGTTCAATGTTTCAAATCTAAAGAAATATATTGCTGAGGGAAATCTCCACATACCACTTGACGAGGTGCGCATCGACGAAACGATGCACTTTGTCGAGAAACCGGTGGAAATCATGGATCGCAAAGACAAGGAAACTTAACGTAGCCGTATACCTTTGATAAAGGTTCGTTGGGAATCCAAGAATGGCGCTGAATTCACTTGGGAACGAGAAGATCAAATGCGAACAAAGTATCCTCATCTTTTTGTTATGGATTCTTCTACTTAATTTCGGAACTAAATTCTCAAAAGTAGTGAATGCTGTGACATTTGTCAATTTTTATTCGTATTTGTATTTGTATTTGTATTTGTTAAACCGACCCGTTGTGTCGTTTCAATAAATTCGTTTTGTCGTTTATCATTTAATACTAATTACGATGTTTATAGTTATTACTCGTTCATTGTCTATCTTTTTAGTTCAAGAAACGAATCTCTGAGCTATAAAAGTCTATAAAATAATCAAAGTTTAAACCTATCGGGAATAAAATGTAAGAAATCTAAAGATATAAAGATATAACAAGTTTTAACTTGGTTAAGTATATTTGTAAAGTTCAAGGGTTAAAGATTAATAAAGTTTAAAAACAGTATATATATATTTAAGAAGTTCAGGGGTTAAAATTGTATATTTGAATTTAAATTATTATAAAATAATAATATTAAACTCCCAGCCCCCCAGCCCCTTCCCTCCCGTCGCTTTTCCAGTACACCGCCGGCAGCGGCGCGGTAAAACTCCGGCGACCTATTAAAACACATTAAAATGTCAAATTAATCCATTTTTTTAATGATTGTATGCCGTTGCACCATCACCATAACACCTAATCAAGACCCATTTACGCGTAATAACACCCCAACGTTCGGATTCAACCCTAAAACCGCCGGATAATAATTAGAAATTCATTAACTCGATTTAATCACCCAACAGACTAATTGAGGCTATAAATAGCACCCTAATCTCCTTCTAAATGTGCTACAAACATAAAATCACACAAACAAACTTGTTAATATCACCAATTTGTTATTATCATCGCCGTTCCGGCCAACTCGTCGTTCAACCTCATTCCGGCATCATTAGAGGTAATTGATTGGTGGGTTTTCATTGTTTTGACCCGTCTAACAAAGCCCCTATCTCTAATTTAACAAACATGGTCTGGTTTAAGGGAATTGAAACCCTAGGGTTAGGATGAGGAATATGAAGTAGGGTTGTTGTTTATAATTATTAGTTTCCATCTATTAACAATAATAATGGTTTGCTCCAGTGGTTATGTATGGGTTGTGTGGTCATGGAGACCCGGGTTCGAACCCGGGTCACAGCAAAACCATTTTATATTTTTTTGAAAACCATATTTACTAGTTATAATGAATTATATATATATTTATTTATAAATTATACAAAATAAACAAAATTAGTTTTATAACTAAATAAAAGTTGTTTTAACTTCCGTTAGCATTTTCGCTCAAGTATCAACTTTTACAAACCCAAACCGCTCGTTTAAAAATCGTTAAATAATTATATAGATAATATACATATAGTGTCATTGTAACTTTATAAATTCTAAATCAACAAACGCTTATACTAATAATCATACCGGTAACGACAAACTCCTTAAATATTAATAATCTTGTAAATAACATTATAATAATAAATTAATATAACCCGTTAACTTAAATATTAATACACTTAAAAATGTGTAACAAAATACTTATAAATAAAAACATATGAACTATGAAACCGACATTTTATTTTCATAAAATTAGTTAGTAATTATCTTGTTCTTATTATTTCTGGCTTGTGAGATTCGATTGTTTGGTTTCATATAACGCGCTTTCGTTTCATTTTCAAGTTTGTCATCCCAATTCAAATGTGAGTTTCTCACACCCCATTTTTACCCTTTTTTTTACTATTTTGGGGGTAGCATATATATCCTATCAGCAATTCAATTTCGTTTATTTATTATTACAAACTACAATTCGTTACATGGACTTGTGTGCTTATTTGCTTACTTGCTCAAAGACTACTTGCTCATGGTTTCCTCAATAAGTATGATCATACGCCCCCCTATGCACTCAGGACCTCAATGTTATGAGTGGAATAGGGACCCCCGATCTGAGTACATTTGGTTGTTACCAAATGAAAAAGACATTACTTGCGCTATTACTACACCAAGTTTCATGGAATTGTATGGTTTTTATGTATTTGTATCAAACTTGTGTGAACTCACCAACTATTCAATTAGTTGACTTTATTTTATATATATGCTACAGGTACTTACATTAAATGATGAAATGACGAAAGACACTAGAAGTTAGGTTATTTAAAGAATAAACAAGAAGACGTTTTTTGTTCCTTTTACTTTGTATTTGTTTACTTGATGAACTTGTGTACTTGGGATTTGAATGAATTAATGATTTTATTGTCACTTAATAGTGTCACATGTGTTTTGGACAATCTGTACGTCACACTCGGGCGTATTCCGCTAAAGCCAGGGTGTTACATAGAAACCGAATGAGCATTTAACAGGATTGAGCTTCATGTTGATGCTTCTAAGATTTTGAATGTTTCTTCAGTGTCATTGATCTTTGCTTCCCCATCTTTGCTTTTTATGACTAGGTTATCAGCAGAAGCTTCCATGTTATTTCCAATTTGCTTAGAGAAGGTATTGTTACATCACGTAATTTTCGGGCCAAAAATATCAATTTTCCAAAGTCAATGGACCAAATTCATCAATTTCTAAACTCCAGGGACTAAAATGTAAATTCTGAATTTCCTGACCCATCGCGCTACGCGATGGATCAGAAGAGAGACCCATCGCGTACCGCGATGGGGTATCTGACACATAGTGACACGTGTGCCACGTGGCACACGGTGGCATCGTCTGCCGCCACGTGTCACCACGTGGCAGGTCTACGCACTGACTCAGCAAGCCTACGTCGCGGTACGCGACGGGCTTGCCAAGGGACCCGTCGCGTACCGTGATGGGATCCAAAATCAGGCCTATAAATAGCGGCCACGGGATTTCACTTCCATCACACCAAATCAAGCTTACTTTCTTCTCTAACATCTCTCTTACTACCTCGAAGTACGTGCCATCGATCCACCTCGTTTTGCGTGCCCGATTTCCGTACTATACCTTGATAAACGTGCCATCCCTTGACGATATTCCAAACAAGAAGGAGGTGCTGTCCCAACGCCCCTACGATCATCTCGAAGTACGTGCCGAGAAGTGTTGGTGTCTCGAGAAGCGTGCCAAGTGTGGAAAGAATAAGTGTTCAAGCGACGAAGAAGTGTTGCCCAAGTGTCTAAGGGTTCTAAGCCGACGAAGGTAGGCATAATGCCCGACCAAAATATTATAAGGGCTTAATACCCCAAGTCGAAGTTATTCTCGATAAACAAAGAAACATATAACAAAGGAAATAAAGAAAAGAAAAATGAAAACATATATGTGAGTATATATATATATGTATATGAGTAATCTTTTGTTATAGAATATATTATTTAAGAATAATGAGTATTCTTGAATAATAAAGAAAGAATACGTTTCTTAAAGAAGAAGAAACATCGGGTTTTATGAATAAACTATAGGTTTATAAATTACTATTAAAACTAAAGGTTTTAAAGTAAAAAGAGATTATGAAGTAAAGGTTCATCGAGATTAATAAGACTAAAGGTCTTAAAGCCGGATTGTATATCCGACTAACAAAAGTTATACTCGTACTATAGGTGCGAGATAGCAAGAGAAGAACTCACGGACGGTGTTGGAAACCGATCCCTATCAAAAGGTGAATACGATCCACTTTTATAAACTTGTTTTCAAACAATCAAAAGTGTTATGTGTAAAACTTTACATGAAGCTACGTGTCTCTAAAAACATTGTAAATAAGAGTATGAGCCTAGCCCTCATGCTATAGTATACATTTGTCTGGATCCTTACATATGTGGTATGAGGTTGGCACATCGCACCACGCCTGGTCACGACCTCCAGCCACGATGGGCCGAACCAAATTATGTTCGAGTGAGAATGACCTTGTGTATATTTATGGTACCTAAGTACGTCGAAACGTTGCGGTGTTTTGCTGGGGTGACCTAGTGTAGAGACTCAAATTTATAATGATGTTTATTGTAACTTGATTATTCCTAAGCCAAGATGGGCCGAGACTTACGTGGTCTCGAGGGGTAATTAAGTAAAGAAAATATTTTTGCGTCAGCATATTCACCAGCATTCGTTGTTGACGTATTTTATAACATTTTGCAGGTAACCAAGATTAGAGCTTGAAGGATGAAGAGCTCAAGAATCCGATGGCTCGGCTAATTTTTTTGAATATTAAAATATGATGTTTTTGTAAAACATATAAACAAGTAAATACTAAACGAGACTTTTGTCTCGTCTTTTTGTAATGTAAATATTTACAAGTTTGATCCTTATGTTTTATAAAAGTCTTCCGCTATAAACCGTAACTCTGATTTATTTACAAATGTGGTACCAACTATTGATCACACTCCTAGACCCTAAATGGGGGTGTGACAGGTATTGTCCATCAAACATTGGTACGTAGCCCCAACATTCTTCAAGCCAAAGGGCATCTTCTTATAACAAAAGATCCCTTTGTTGGTGAATGTTGTCTTCTCTTCATTTTCAACCTTCATTAAGATCTGATGGTAACCCTTATAGGCGTTCTAGAAGCACTTGTATTGGAAACCAATAAGGGAATCCACCAATCAATTTCTAGCAGAGGGTAGCTATCCTTGGGGTAGCTATCTTTAGCAGTCAGACTTCTTTTCTTTTGAGCGGATCGTTTATGTGTGGGCGATATGTTCAACATATTCCCTAGGAACCCCTTCCATATCATTTGGAAACCATGCAAAAACATATTTACTTTTTTTTGTAATAAATTTATGAGCTTACTCATAGTTTGAGATGAAAGCTTACTATTGACTTTGATAGTTTGTTCAAGGTAAACTAGGTTGATGCTTATCTTCTGTATAGGGCTATCCTCCATCTCTTCACAAGCTCCCATGACTCTTCAGCTATGGCTATGAGAAAAGCTTCTTTGTTGGTACCATAGTAGTTATTCCTCCTGTGGTTGGGAACTTCATCATACCATGAACTGTAGATACTATTGCATCGAAATTAGCAATTGCAGTTCTTTTGATGAGTATATTATAACTAGAAGGATACCTGACCACTGTGAAGGTAAGCTTATTGACTCGAGAGAGATCTTCGTCTCTAAAACGGACATCCAAAGTGAGCTTCCCAAGTGGAATCACCTTTTCTCTGATGAAGCTTTTAACAGAGTTGTTAATATGTTGGAGTTATTTGTTAATCTCTGGAGGAATTTGAAGGAAACATCTTTCTACATCACTTATGCCGTTGCCCCACAGTTTATATAGGCTCTGTCTATGAGGAAGCTATTCAGCTCAGCTTCTAATGGCCAGAGTTATTACTTTATTGTGAGGATCGGTTGGAGTGAATCATATGCTTTGTTGGTTCAAGGAAAGTGTTTGCTGCCTCTTGTTAGAAACATGAACCATGTTTACTCCAAACACTTTCTACCCACCCCCTTTACCGATTTGGGATCCTTAAGCAGGTGAGCTAGATCACCACTCTGGATAGCATCTTCAATACACTTATTCAGTTGGAAGCAGTCGTTGGTGTGATGGCCAATATCATTGTGAAAGGTACAAAATTTGCATGCATCACGTTTTGTTGATGGCTTAGATAATGGGCGAGGAGGGCGTAAGTTTTGCTAAACCTCATCGGTTGCCAATACCTCTTATGGAGTTTTGGTTAACACATAGAAGATCAGCTTGTCCTACTCTTAAGGTTTTTTTTTGTCGGGAAGGATGACTTCTGTCGTCTGACCTTCTATCGTAGTGCTTCCATGGATGCTTCTCGACAAAGGACTGGAATCGGGGCTTCTTTCTTTCTAAGGAGTGATTTCTCCAACCTCCATGGTCACGTTTTCTCGTTATCCAAAGCTTCTTCCACTCAAAGTTAAGCTTCGGTTCTTTCGAAAGCTTCCTTCATAGTTTGGGCATGTTTTCATGGAACCTTCTCACAAGCTTCTTTGCTTGTATGACATTCATGTAACCTGAAGCACGCGTCTTTTTTGAAGCACCACTATAGTTTAAGCACTCTTTCTTATATCTTTCCATGAAGCCTCAAAGGTCTTCATGCTCCTTTTTCCTGATTTGGTGTAGGATAGCAGCATCCTTGGTGCACCTCCTTTGCTATTTGAATTTGGTTAAAAAGCTTTGGTATAGATCATCAACAGAAGCTATGCTTCTTGATGGACGAGTGTTTCTAGCTAGTCCTATCAATGTGTGCATGAACATGTGGCAACACTCAACATTATTCCACCATTCTATAGTAGCTGCTCCTATGAAGATCTAAAGGTGATCTTCGGGATCTTCTGTTCTCATACGTCTTTATATTAGCTAGCATATTAACCTTCATTTGGAACACAAAGTTTGCTATTTTTTCAGAGAAGCATGACAAGGTTGAAGGCTTGTAAGGTTGGTAAGGTTCCAAGTGTGTTAAGTCATCTGCACTGGTGGTCACGATACTTGGAGCCTGAGTTACCACATGTTGGCTCATAACTGGGAAATCTTGAGAAGCTTGCCACTGTAAGCTTCCCGGCCATGGTTGGCCATACTGTGACATCATGAGTGCAGCCATTGAGGATATTTCATACCAGGTAGCATGACGTAGACATAGTTGTAGATAAGCCTAAGGCATGGAGCATGTGGCTCCTACCAATGATGGTGCGAACATGCTTCTTGCCAAAGGTAAAGACATCAGAGCTTCTGCCAAGGAAGTACTCGTTGGGGGAGGTATTATAGAAGGTGAGCCTTGGAATTGTTGATCCATGGTGGGCTCTCCTATTCCCGTAGGAGTTATGGGTGAAGCTATTAAGCTTACTCTTTCCCGAGGAGAGTTCATGTTTTCATATTCCCCAAATGGTGAGTTACCTAGTCTTTGAGGGTTTCTTATTGACAGGTAAGGTGTGCTCGTGCTTGGTAGAAGAGGCATGGGGGAGAGTGTAACATCAGGTTTTTCAGTGTAGTCTAACCATACTCTCACACCTTTTGCGCATTCTTCTTGAGCATAGTTATTCATCAGCTCCCTGAGCTACTCGAAGCTCCGTTTAACACCCTCCGGTGTCATGTTTATTCTCTCTACGGGGAGTAGAAAATCATCCTATGGAGAGAAAATTCCACTTCTAGACGAAGGTGGTGTTTGGAACTGAAAAGATTGTGACGATGACACCAACGATCTGCTCATTTTTGGCAAACTACGGCCGATATCTTCCTCTTGTGAGGAGTTACCTTTGATCTATCATCGTTCTAAGGAACACTCTTATTAGGATTACTCTTTTCAGCCATACAAGAATGATACTTGAGAACAACGGAACTACCAGAATCTTTGTTCTAAGTTGTGTCAGCTTTATGGTGGGCGCCAATTGTTGCTACAAAGGGTATAGATAGCAATAACGGTATGGCGGTCTAAGCGTATGTACCTAACATAGCTTCCTAACCTGCTAGGATCAAAGAAAACAAGACCAGTTAGTCGCACCGTAAGAGGGGGTCTCCTACGATTAACCTCTGGCATGAGAATCAGTGATATGTTACGATATAAAATTGTAGGAGCAAGTATGGAGAAAGAGTAGAGGTAAATAGGGTGAATGAGAATGAATGATACATTTGGCTGAAGTGTTCATTTTATAAGCAGTCAGAAGTTTCTCTTGGGTAGGGATGGCAAAAAAGCCTGAGCCCAACGGGTATACCCAAAACCCGAAACAAATGTGATGGGTATACCCGAAACCCAATGGGTATGGGCCATGTATGGGATTAGGATTTAAAAATTTTCACGGGTACGAGCTGGGTATGGGATTAGATGATACACGGCCCGATTACCCGAAAACGCATACCTGTTTACCCGAACCATATACCCAAATCATATACCCGAAAAATTATTTGTATTTCGTAGGTTGTGAAGCATATATATAAAGGGGTGGGTTAACGTACAATAATAGCTTATCGTACATTACGTACGCGAGAACCTGCACCACCCGATCCTAATTGCAATTAGAACTACGCGGTGGCATAATTGTAATTAACCTAAAAATACTTAACGCATACCCGTCAAAGTCCACCGTCGCGACCATCGTCTACTGTCATGAGCACCACCATCGACCGTCACCACCATCGATCGTTAGCCACGGGTCAGTTAAGCAATTTCCAATTGAAATTGAAATTGTTGATGAGCCTAATTGATCAATTTACCTTGAAATTGATCCAATTAATCATCAATTTGAAGCTTCTGTCGATCAATTTTGAGTTTTGAGTTCTGGGTTTTGGCATTGAAAGTATTAACATTAAATATATACTTTCTAATTATACGTTTAGTTTAAACGTATTATACGTTCTGTTTAAACGTTCAAAACAAAATCAATTAAACTTTAAAAAGTTCAGTACAAAAAGTTTATACGTTGTTAAATAATGTTGTTTATAAGTTCAATAAAAATATTATGTTTAAATGTTCTTAAACAAAACTAAATACCTTTAAACGTTCTGACCAAAAAAGAACATCTTTAACCGTTCTAATACATTCAAAGAAGATCTGGGTGTTAAAAAAAACTGAACATCTTTAAACATTCTAATACGTTCTAAGAAGTTCAGTTTGTTAAAAAAAAATTTAGAAGTTCTGATAAAGTTTAGAAGTTCTAAGAAGTTCTGGGTGTTCAGAACTTCTAAAACTAACAAAAAAAAAAATTAAACACCTGTAAACATGAAATTGAACACTGAAATCACTTCCTATAATCTCATAATCATCAAACAATAGTCAATCGACCGTTAATTTGATCACTGATTTGATCATATAAACAAAATATAGAGCGTCTGCAACTGGGTTTCTCCAAAACTCAAAATTGATTAATTGAAACTTCAAATTGATGATTAATTGGACCGATTTCAAAGTTTAATTGATCAATTAGTTCAACAATTTCAATTTCAATTGGGCAATTTTATCAACTGACATGCGAGCAACAATTGATGGTTGTGTCGGAAGAAGATGGTGGTCGCGAAGGTGGATGGTGGACGGAATCGTTGAACGGCGATGGTGAAGGTGGACGGAATCGACGGGAGAAGAGGTTGACGGAGGCCGGCTCACATAATTGTGATTTTAGGATTAGGATGGTTATTGAAGATGGACGTTCCAGATGGTCGCGTACCTATTGTACGATAAAGGATATGGAGTGTTATTATATTTAAATTTGTAATAATTTTTATATGAACGAAAGGTATAAAATAATTATAATGATAAAAGTGTACTTAAAAATCCCACGGGTATGCCCGATACCCGACGAGTAATTACCCGACAAATACCCGATGGGTAATGGGCCGGTATGGGACACGATTTTACAAACGGGTATGGGTATGGGATTACCAATACTCGGCCCGTTGCCATCCCTACTCTTGGGAAAGCTTAAGCTTCTTAAGGGGAAAGAGTCAACTTCATTTTCAGCTCATGCTGTCAAGCAATACCATTTTCGTGTAACTTTCATTCTACTTTTGTCTGCCATGTCGACATGGTTGCTTTATTGCAGGTTTCGGCTTTATGTCACATCAGAAGTGACTTCTCTAAGGTTTACTGTACCGAGGAGCTTCCCTCGTCAATTAGGAATCTTATTGGGATGCTTCGGGCTTCCTGGTCCAGCAGCTTGTGCTTGTTGCTTCTTGACTCCTAAGCTTCCCTGACCTATGAGTGGGTAAGGGTAAACACGTCATCAGAATGTTAACAAAATTGAGCATGCACCAATGTTCCCAATCAACACTCGATCTTCGACTCCGATTTGTGGCCCATAAGAAAGAGGCTGCTTTGATATCCATCACCACCCTGTCCACCTATACCGGTTTATTTTTGAAGATTTTGTCATTCCTCATTCTCCAAATCAACCAACACGTCACCATATAAATAGCTTGTATTAACATGCATTCCTCCTTCTTTCTTTTGAGCTTCACTGTGTAATCCAACAAGTCTTTCACCGAGTCTCAATCGGACAGGCCCGATACCTTAACCCATCTTTGGATAATTAACAGTTATGTATTTTTAAGTTCATTTGGGTGATTATTTGTAATTTTGATAAATTTTTTTAATATTTATAGGCATTTCTCACATTATATGAATTGTACATGTTAAGATGAATATGGATTAACTTTACCAAGAGTTTAAATAATATTATTTTGAGCTACTAGCAAAAATTATTAGTTGGTCTGATGGCTGGGTGTTACAAGTTTTTACATGTCTATACTTAATACTTGATTACTTTCTTAACCCAGGTTCGACTCACACATCTTGTGGTTGGTTACAGGTTTCTTTTTCCACCCTGGACCCATGGTTTTTTTTAAAATACACTTGAACAAGACTAGATTTATACATCATTATTCTTCTTTTTATGTTATTTTCCTTTTGTAGCTTATTAATTATGTTTACAATTCGATTAACTATCAGTGTCATGATTGAGTTCTGATAGGTTCATCCCCTTAACGCACAGGGTAAGTTATTTTTCTTGGTTCGCCATCGTAATGTGTAGTTTTTTTTATCGTTGATGTTGACTAAATTCGTATTTTTTGGCCAAAACGTGAAAAATTTTTGTGATGTTTTTTGGGGGTTTTTATCCGTATGTTATTGTGGCAAATTCACATTACTTCACAACCGCAACAAATGTTTTTTTGTTTTTCGTAGTTTTTTTTATGTTTTTTAATTAGTTGTATTTAAGTGTGGATAAAATCATATTTTTCTTTACTTTCGGTGTCGTAATCCAATACTACCAAATTTGTGTCGGTTCGCCACCACAACGCACAATTTTGACTATGTTAATTGTTGCATTTGACTGTTAACAAACATTTTTTTGGTTTATTTCCGGTGCCGTAAACCGACATTGATCGAATTCACCTCAACTCGCAACCATTTCGCACGAATTGATATGCTATACGTGCCAATAACATCAGTCCGGCACATCGCCACAACTTTACCGAAAGCTTCTTGTTTTGTCTTTTAAGTTTTCTATTTGGAAGCATTTCAAATATAATTTGATAGCCAAAGTGGTGGTTGTTAGATTCTTTAACTTCGTATGGTGATAGGTGCCCAAGTTCAAATCTATGTTGTTGCTGATAAAAAGCTAATAGCTAATCATCCGTTTTATCATTGCTATAATTTTAAATTTGTTCATTAAGTTATTTTTAATATACTTTTTAAGCATACTAATTTATATTTATGATTTAGTTTCGGCATTGTTGATATAGATCGAATTTGTGTCGTTTCAAAGCGTCAACACACGGATTTTGTTACGCTATTGTAACCCAGTACCAACGTTTGTGTCGATTCGTCACCACAAGACGCGTTTGTGTCTAATTTGTTTTTTGTTAATTTGTCACCACAAATTTGTGTTTTTACCGATTACACCATCAGCCTCGCGTCAGGAGTATTACCTAGTTATACTATATTTATAATGACCAATATGCTGCTCAATTCGATAAATAAATTAGACACCAATGTAGTTTAAAAAGAAAGAAAAATTGAAGCATGTATACATTGTAAATTTACGAGTTTTACGTAAAAATAAGGACATCGTAATGATTCGCCATATCGATCATATGGACGAAAGGGTATAAACAAAACTGAAAACCGAAAAATGTAGTTTCAATATGACCAAAAAGGTATCAAACTGTGTTCAGCTTGTTGTTGATGTGAGAGAAATTCGGTTGGCATCAATTCAGTTCGTTATGGTACCAGAACTCGCTATAGCAAAAAGAAAATAATAAATAACCAATAATAAAGTTGTGATAAGTGTTTTTTATTAAATTAACGAAAGTTGTTAAAGAATATATTGATGTCAATGAAGGTAAGGGGATGTTTGGGATTGCTTCTTTAAAATGTTTTTTGCTTTTTGGAGGGGCAAAATGTTTAAAATGCCCCTCCAAAAACACCTAAAAGCATCAAATTGGTGCTTTTGAAAGGGCATTTTGGATATTTTGTCTCCTCAGAAAGCAAAAATTATTTTAAAGAAGTAATCCCAAACATGCCCAAAGTTGGATTAACAAAGGATTATTGCCAAATATGATCGCATTTGTATGAATCACAACTTCAAATAATAACTCATATACTTGCATGTTTGAATTTTGAGCATACTATAAGCAAACCATTTGTATATAATTTATAAATACTAAATATATAGTTTGCACAGTAAAGGATTAAAACTATTATCCACCCCATACTTGAAGGAGAATCTACAAATTTGACTCAAAAACAATAATAACATTTCAAACAAATAAACAAGACCCGGTCAAACACATTTCAAACCATCAAAAAGCTGTTAGCCCGTCGTCATCCGTCACCAAAAACCACCACCACCACCATTCCCATGCAAGAAGAAAACAGCGTCCCGACCGCACGAACCGCCATCCCGCTGAACGTGGGTGGAGGAGTTAGAAAAAAGGCCGCAGGAATCAGACAATGGCTCCTGTTAGATTCCGCGGGCCAAGGACAACTAGTCGAGGCTGGTAAGCAAACGGTCATGCGACGAACAGGGTTACCCGCACGTGATCTTCGTATTCTGGACCCTATATTATCTTATCCATCGACCGTGCTTGGTAGAGAACGGGCCATTGTTATTAATCTGGAGCACATTAAGGCGATAATCACCGCGCATGAGGTGCTTTTGCTTAATTCTAAGGATCCGTTTGTTGCACCGTTTGTCGAAGAGCTTCAACGACGTATCATGCGACATTATTGCTCGGTTGCATCTCAGGTTATTCGTAATTCTTGAAAGTTTTGTACATGTTTCGTCATTTAGAGCTGGTTGAAATGTATGATTGATTTGATTAGGGTGTGCACGGTTTGGTTTGGGTTAGTTTTGGGCTAAAACCGAAAAAAAAAACTGAAACTTCCGTTTCTGAAAATTTGAAAACTGTTTGATTTCGGTTTGGGTTTGGTGTATTTGGTTTTGCAACATAAGTTTGAAAATTTTTCCGACGAAAAATGAGTTTGGCTCAAAATAAACATTCGGTTAATTAATAACTAATTGATTATTATACATTCGGCCTAAAATATTCGATTCTTATATTTTTTTAAGTTCTTATAAATTACTTTAAACAAAAAATAAAACTACAAAAACATAAAACCAAACTGTGTATTTTTGTTTCAGTTTTGTTTTTTTGGGTTTCATGTACACCCCCAGATTCGAATGCAAATTACCAGCAACCGTCAGGGTTTTAATTCCTGTAGGAAGTATATAAACTTGCAAATTCTGTGTCGAGCACAATAATATATAATCAGTGGTTCAATCCTTACTATTTTAATGAAACATTGACAGGAGAGAATCATAAATTCTGATGACACACAATGGGCAAACATGTATGATGTAAAAGAACATAAACCAAATGATATAATAAGTGAACAGGAGGTTAAACATGAAGCAACACCTTCTCTTACAAGCCATGATGGACTCAAGCTCCTTCGGTTCGAGTTCATTGCACTTGAGACCTGCATAGAAGCAGCCTGCACTTCTTTGGATAAAGAGGTCAGACTTTCTATTGCTTGACCCGTTTGACCCGAACCATCCATTTTGTGACCTCTTGTATTATCTAGGCAAGAACATTGGAGAAAGAAGCCCATCCTGCATTGGATAAGTTGACTTCAAAGATTAGTGCTCTGAATCTGGAACGTGTTCGTCAAATTAAAAGCCGGTTGGTTACTATTTCAGGGCGCGTTCAGAAGGTTTGTGGGCTATACGCGATACAAATAGGTTACATTCATTTGAATATTATAATGTATCAGTTTATAGTGTTTTGTGATGGATTTAGGTTCGGGACGAGTTAGAGCACTTGCTTGATGATGATGAAGATATGGCTGAAATGTATCTGACCAAGAAACTTGAGCAACAATATGAAAACGCTTCTGTGAGTCCTATAAACGAGCAAGACCGTGTGGATGAACAACTTCTTCCCTCAGATGCAGGTGCAGATGATGGGTTTGTCTCTTTTTTCTAATTATAGGTGTGCATAGATTAGTTTAGGTTGCTTTTGGGCTCAAACTGAATTATAAACCAAAAATTCGGTTTATAAGCTTTTTAAGACGGTCCGGTTTAGCTTGTTGGGGGGTTTATTTGGTTTCGGTCTTTGTGGTTTTATCATTTGGGCTTGACATATTTGGGCCGAAATTAATGGATTCGGGCTTTAATATTTTTGCTAGCATTATACATTTGGGCCCTTTTTGTTATCATTATACATTTTGGGCCATAATAACTAGGTTACATTATCCATTAAAGTATTGTAAGTTACATAAAAACTATGAAATGAAAATCCGTACTTTCGTTTTAGGTATTTTTTTGGTTTTAGTCACATCACATGCAAAACTGAAATTGGACTGAAATCTTTTAATGAAAACATTAAACCAAACTATCAGTTTTTGTTAAGGTTTAGGTACTTTTTAGTTTTAGTCACATCACATGTAATCGAGCTAAGTCGAGCCAAGTTTCGATCTTTATTTCTAAAGCTCTAGCGCAGCTCATGAGTGGCTTTTTCAAGCTTGATGATTGCAAAATTTATTTCAATATATATTTATGATTACAAAATTTATATATAACATATATAATATGTATACTATTTAGTTATTATCATGATTTTATAAATAACAATACTATTATACAAATATATTAAATAAAAGTGATGTCAATAATAGGTTCGTTTTGGCTTGCAAGCCAACTCGAGCTAAATAAGTGAAACTTGGACTCAGTTCTTTTGTTAGACAAGCTCAGTTTAGGTTTCTTTACGCATCTACTTCAACATTTTTTTTCTCATCCATTAATTTGTATTTGCATCTTCGAATTAATTATTATTACATTAGAATTCCTTTGGAAGACGATGAGAACATACATGTAGTTGATCTTCAAAGATTGGACAGCCAACAAGAACGATTTTTCGGGTCCCGCGCAGTTGGAAGATACAGCCGCATGACTAGAACTAGCATAGCTCGAAACGTGGTTAAACACCGTGATGTTGAGGAACTTGAAATGTTGTTAGAGGCTTATTTTGTTCAGATCGATGGTACCATGAATAAGTTATCAACGGTATGCATTTTTATTATTATTATTACTATTATTTATCTTCAATATTTTAAAATTCACAAGATTTGTTAATTTTGTTAATATTTTTAAACATGTTACATGGATAGCTGAGGGAATATGTGGAGGACACAGAAGACTACATAAACATAATGTTGGATGACAAGCAGAACCATCTGTTACAAATGGGTGTCATGTTGTCAACAGCGAGTTTGATTGTGAACGCATTTGTTGTTGTGGTTGGAGCGTTTGGAATGAATATTAATATCGACCTTTTTAAAGGTGATACCCCGGCCGAAAAGGAATTGGGAATGCATAACTTTACGTGGACTGTTGGTGGTTGCACCACAGGTAGCATTTTCCTATATATTGTTGCTATCGCGTGGTGCAAAAACCAAAGACTTCTAAAGTGATTTGCGTTCAAATGAGAACCATTCAATAAGTGAGGGGTTTTGTTTGATGTCGCACTGTATACCGAAACATATGAAATAGCTGTCAAAATATGATTGGTTAATATCAAAGATATTGGCCACCTGATTGTAAGCACTACTCATACCTAAGAAAAGAAGGAAAAAATTGTAAAATATCTCTAAATGTTTAGATCTGAATTCCACTTGCATTGATGAGACTTTTGTACTCCTTTTACTCTTTGCTTGTTATGAACTCCACTTCAAACCATCTGTTTATTGTCAAGTAAAAAATCTTGTTAGGCTTAGTACCACTTACAAAAGAATATATCAATGTACAACTCAACATAGTTTCTTTTCTCGTAAGTACAACCCACCAATGCAAAGAGAAACTATTAAAAGTGTGAGCATGGATTGTAGAAGGATTGCTTAATTAAAAACGAATTTAAATAGAATATATGAGATCCGCATAAAAACCCAAGTTAAATAGAATACTATGAGATCCGCATACAAACCCAAGTTTATATCTTTTCTCATCTTTATCTCTACTGCTATGCTATATTTAAGTGACATTATAAAAGTGGTTATACGGCTTTTGCATTTCTTTCATTGACATTAGTTTTGTGTTAAACGCATCATGATTGATTACTAGCATATAAAATTGTAATAATGATAAAGAAAAACATCATTGTTCATTCAAGTTATAAAAGATAATAACTTATTGAATTTATAATTGAAAAATACCTCAAAATAGGTCGTGGAATGGCCTTGTGAATAATCAAAACTGTTATCATCCTCCATTAATCCCTCTTTAGTGCACACTTTTAGATCCTTCTGCCAAAATACAAAATAAAAATAAACCATCATACGATTTACACACACGTAAAAAAAAGTTATATATATGTTATACGAAATCTGATACTAGTTTTCATTGTTTACACATCCGGCACTCTATAACACTTACTCATCAGACATGCATCTTCGTTTAGTGACAACATTGTTTTTTCGATCGATAAATACTCATGAGATACTATTTAAATTGTAGATTAGATAATAAATAATGGATTCGATCAACCACTTATTTTGACTTAAAACCATAAAACAACATTACCAAACTATCCAAGCTATCTTGGAAATGAATCGAAAATATATATACGAAAACCGTAGCATCAAAGAAAATACTTGCATTGCAAAAGGTGAAAAATGGAGAACTAGCAGTGTCATCAAGAGAAGCAGGCAGATCTTGCAAGTGTCTGTGACCATAGAAACTTGTTTGTTCAAGAACCTTTCTTCTTTTCCTAGAACCAAACATCATAGGATCACAATAACCATCATTAATGTTATCGTTGTTGTATTCGTCTTCATCTTCATCTTGTTCTTGATGTTCTTGAAAATGTGGTGGACCTGAAGATGCATCTGAAACCATGGACATATCATCATCATGATCTTCTTCAACTTGTTCATCGTGTTCTTGATTGTGTTCATGCGTGGCAAATGCGTGTTTGCATGAGTGATCTAAGTAAAGGGTCCAACCAGATTCACACCCACTGCTTGATTCCTCTGAATCAAAAACATGATCCATATTTGGTTCAAGAAAGTGATGGGAATATATATGAGATTGTGTTGGAGAAAGATGGAGGAGTATGTGTGGAATCTGAAGGTTTATATGAGAGGCAAATGTTGACGTGGTTTTGTCGTGTTGCGCAGTGTGCAGATGGGTGAGCATGCGGATTTCATCGGAAACTGCATCTTGTGTTGGTTTCAAACCAGAAATCTGGATATATCAACTTGCTTTTTTAAGTATGTCTCAAATTCTTTCATTAAGCTGAGTCATACCTTTTTTCCAATTCCCTATCAAATAAGGCTATCCTTTGGGATAAGGGTAAGACGTGAAAGAAGGGTTTCACGTATACGTACATAGGTAAGGTTGTGATGGACAACTTCACTTTTTACACTTAGGCTATGTCTAGTGGGGGGCTATAAATTGGAGGGATAAGTGTCATGTGACACTCAGTCAGCACATAAGAAATTTTTTTTAGGGGTGTAGTAATGTTGTAGCCAATGTTGTAAAAGTCGATTTCTAAGGCCTTGGAATCGGCGATTCCAAGGTCCTCGAAAATCAACCTTGCCGCATTTTCCCAACTCGGCCACTATTACTTGTCAAGGTCCAATTCGGTCAAAAGTCGAAGTACTCGGAATTACTCGGCCTCAAAGGTCAACTCGGCCACAATTTTTTTTGTTTTTTTATTTATTTTTATTTTTTACTTGTTAGTAAAAAATTAAAAATAACAACAAAACATGAATTTTCTGAATCATGTTTTTTTTTCATATGAATTATTATTTTGACGTGAATTATACTTATTTTGACGTATTATGTCATATTTATCATTTCCGAGTACACGCCGAGTACTTCCTACAAAGGGGTCGGCCGCATAGGGACTGCCTAGCAATTTTTACAACAATGGTTGTAGCTCAATATATAGACGCACGCGCGTGCACACACACACATATATATGGTAGTGTTAACGTAAAAAAATAATAGTTTTGTGAGAAGCATAAGAATAGATGTAGATCATTGGGTCTAGGATCTAGTGGTTGAGATTGATAGTTTCTAAAAGTTGTATAGTTTCCTATTTGCATGGTATTATGTCCTATTTAGGTGGTGCATTTTATTTTAAAGTCTCCTCACACTTCTCACAAAACAATTGTTTTTATTTGAACTATATCAAATACAAATGAAATTAACGTGCTAATTGTGAGAATCAAATAGGGTATATATATATACAAGTAGACTAACTATGTAATTACATCGTAAGGTACTACATAATTATTCTATGACGTAATTACATAATTTCTCTATTTGGTTCTCACAATTGGTATGTTAATTTCATTTATATATACACACACACACACACCACACATAATAATATAATAATAATATTCCCAAAACAATGGCAGGCGACGAAAACATGCCCCCACCCCCTTATCGCTCCCGAGGGGGGGGGGGGGGTTGTTCTTCCAAGAAATCACCCTTGTCGTCCCAATTTGTAGCCCACTACACATGGTCTTAGTGAAATGTGAGATATGGTGGTGAATAGAACCGGTGGTAATAATTCATTATTATTATTATTATTACTACTACTACTACTACTACTACTACTACTACTGCTACTACTACTGTTGCTGCGGCTGCTACTGCTACTACTATATAATAAAATATATGTTTGGTGCCGCTAAATTTCCTATTGAACCAAGTGGCACAATATTAATGGACCATGTTATCTTTTATGTTTTTTTAATTTTGGTACGGTAACGCATGTAACCGAAATCGATAAAATTTTCGTCGACTCACCGCCTTAACGCTCGAGAAAAAGCTCGGGTTTTACCGACGTCCAGGTTTTACTTATTTACCACTGCAATGCCCGGGACCAAAAATATTCTGGTTTTACCAATGTCCGAGTTTTACTCAAAATTGCAACACACTACATATGTGTAGATTAATGTGAAGCATCTAAAATAGTACTAAGATATCTTTAAAGGAAACGAAAGACTATAATTTAAAATAAGAAGTGAGAATTCAAACCGTTAGATTACTCTAAACTTTTTCATATTCAAAGATAAGAAAATGTAATTTTGGGATATATTCTTATGTCAGTAGATAAATCTATCTCATGGAGGAGTCATAATAAACTGATAACAACAAACTAAGTTATAATGACATAATGTGTTGATTAATCACAACGCAATTAGCAATAAATGTTGTTTGAAAATATATCAGTGGACTCATAAGTTTATTAACTCCATATAATTTATATATTGAAGATTTAATGTGATAAAGTCAGCTACCATGTTTTCTCAAACAGTAACAGTTCGAGAAGTGCTGAATTAAAATTTCGATATGAAATTAATCATTCGTTTATGAATGAATTGAGGAATCTAAATTTTCGTATTTAGTACATTCATGATATACTTAAGGATCCGATAACTAAAAGTCTCACCGATAAATATTATGAAAGCGCTTAAAATAATGACGGGTTATTGATGACTATGCGCAATTGCATATCATATTATTAATGATTAACTATTAAATTTTCTCATCAGTTTTGATTTTGTACGTCTCTTAATATGTTTAGCATGCATAATGACATATAAAAAAATTATTATACAAATCAAACGTTTAAAGGTTTTACTTAAAAAATTTTGACAATAACTACTTAGGTTTTAAATTAGGACGGGGTATGATTAATGGGGGTCTTGAGCTGATGTTCAATTCAATGACTGTATTTCCCTGCTCCAGTTTAAGTTAAAAGCTAAAATGAGTGTTAACTCCTTATTAGGCTGATCTAATACTCATAATAAATGATTGCTTGGCCAAGTGAGAGAATGTAAGGTTAAATAAATATTATACATATATTTATATATGGTCATTATAATGATTTATTTTATAATAGATCAAAATATTAATTATACCTTATTATATATTAGTTTGGTAATTACCCTTACTAACTAATAAAGGGTTTCCCATTGGATGTATATATAGAGAGAGATAAATATTAACATCATAATCTAATCAGACATACATAATGTAAGGTCCATTTCATTTGTAGTCTTTCGTATTTGTAACTAGTGTACGTTTACGTTAGTCTTTCGTATTTGTAACTAGTGTACGTTTACGTTGTTTATTCGTTTACGTTTGTATGTTTGGGCCCGAGGCCTTTGTATTTGGAGCCCATTGGGCATTATTAATGAAAGTGGTGTATGAGTAAACACACACATATATAAGGTGTGTGTATCTCATACACCAACTCAACCCTTTCACAAACATATCGTTCAAGTAAATTAAACTCTCTCAACTCCTCACCCTCACCTCTAACTTTTGGCCTCCACTAACCCAACTACAAGATCCGAGATCTCGGTCCTTACTAGTTGTTTCCGCCAACTAGTGAAGAGGTTGATCCAAGACAACTAGTTCTTAGTTTGTTGTGTTGTTTGATCCGGTTTCGGGACCTACAATTGGTATCAGAGCTTTCGGGCTCGACGAGTTGTAGATCTTGGGTCACAACCTTGGATTTTGGTCTTGTGTGTGAAAAGACGGATTTTTTCAAAGAAAATAAGTGATTTCGGTTGTTCTAGTCTTCTTCAAAGTTCAAGAAAATAAGTATGTTCATGTTAAGAATGTTCAAGTCTGGTTAAAAAGGTTGATAGTTTGGTGTTTTAATCCATTGTAGTTGGTGTTTGTATTGGTGTTTGTGAGAATCTTCAAGAAATATTGAAAAGTTGAGTTATACATGCATATGGGTGTGTTTGTAAAAGGTGGCAAGAAAGATAGTTGGTGCATTCCATTTTTAAACTCAAATCTCGATTACATCCATCCTAACTCGCATACATTTCTCTCACAACTCGCATACACTTGTGATTCGCTTACAATTACACTTGTGTGATTTCCATTTCGCTTACAATCCTATTCGATTACAATCCTTTTCGATCACAATTGTTATCTAACCTTTTCGATCACATTTGTAATCTAAATATTTCGATCACAATTGTAATCTAAATTCTTCGATCACAATTGTAATCTAAATTTTTTGATCACAATCATTTTCGATCACAATTGTAATCTAACATTTTCGATCACATTTGTAATCTAAATATTTCGATCAAAACTGTAATCTAAATTGTTATATCACAATTGTAATCTAAATTTTTCGATCACAATCATTTTCGATCACAATTGTAATCTAACCTTTTCGATCACAATTGTAATCTAAACTGTTCGATCACAATTGTAATCTAAACTCTATTACATCAGACTTAGTTTTTGAACAAATTTTGAGATATGGCAAACCCAATTTCCACCATTGCTAGCGTTGAAGCTGTTCAATATGTGATGTTTGTGAACGAAGCCGGAACCACCTCTAAGCCTCCAAAGTTGATGAAATGGGACTGTGATTTTGATGAGTATAAGTGGAGGTTTTACAACTATCTCAAGATCATTGATTACAATCTTATTAGACCTATTGAACATGGTCCACACCGTCCTACGACAACTAGTACTGATGGTGTGGTTGCCAAAACAGTAGTTAACTACAATGATGATGATCGAAGAATGATTGCTGAAGATCAAAAGGCTTTTGGTATCCTAACTGTATCTCTTTCAGGAGAAATTGCATTGACACTGAGAGACTACACTACTGCTAAGGGTCTATGGGATGCCTTAGTGAACAAATTTTAAGGGAACCTGGAAATGAAAAATAGCCGTGAAGGAATGTTGAAGGGAGAGTTTAACATGTTTAACTACATTCAAGGAGAATCAATTGATAGTCTCATCTCAAGATTTGAAACATTGATTACAAAAATCAACAGTGCGAAAATTGAAGTCGAGCAAATTGAGATCAACGATAAGCTTCTTAACTCTCTCCCTTACTCATGGAGTAGTAGCGTTATCACCATCAGAAGAACTTCCGACCTTCAACTCATGAGTTTGTCTGACTTAACCTCAGTTATCAAGTCATTCGTGATGGATGAGAAGCTAGGATGAACAATCACATAAGTTCTCTCTCAAAGGAAGGTATGGCAACTGGAACAGGTGTGAGTTCAGCATTCTTAAGTCATTCGAACTCCACTACTCAAAATCCAAGTTCAATTCTCAAGAATGCTGGTGTATCTCAAGCTTCATCAAGTTCAAACTCAAGCTCCTTTCAATCTGCTGTTGATCAAGCCGTTGCACAAGCACTTAAAGCCCATGGAATCAAGCCAAACCCAATCACTCCAGCTGACTCTGCTTCAAAGCCCCTCTCTGCTGATGACTCAAATATAGCCTTGTTTCATGCGTTTATGGAAAGTCATGAGGAGTTGTTACAAGGAAAGCTACTTCCTCCTTCATTTGAACAAGGAGATCTTCCCGAGATCAACAATTATGATCTCAAGAAAATGGATATCAAATACCAGATGGCCATGGCCATTCATCGTGCCACAAACTTTATGAAGAAGTACGGGAAGAATAGCTTCAAGGATGATGGGAAGAATCTGGGTTTTGAAAAAGATAAGCTTCGTTGCTACAATTTTGGGGAGCCAGGTCACTTTGCTCGTGAATGCACGAATCCTCCAATGGCTGTGGGAGAGATCAAGATCACCGAAATGTCTGACAATGAGAGTGCTAAGAAGTCTGGTAAGAGAATCATCCCAAACTATTCCTCGAAGCAAAGGATCCCAAGGATAAATCAAGGAAACTCAAAAAATGGGAACTTCGAGTCAAGATCTAAGGCGATGGTTGCTAGAAATGTCGAGTCAACTGTGCCTGACTGGGAAGGGGATCAATTTGAAGAATTAAAGAATCCTCTTAACTTTGCCGGGATGGCATTCACTGATGAGGCCGGTTCTTCTTCAAGCAACCCCGATGGAATTCCTACACCTGCCTCGCTCATTCCCGAGGTACACAAACTTTGCACTCAAGAATGTATTGATAAAGTTCTTCACTATAGAAACCATAATGCTAAAATTCTTGAACAAATTGATAGCATTAGAGTTCAGAATGATGATCTTATAAAGGCTGCAAAGATTTACACTATCAAAATTAACACTCATGGTAATGATATGGCCGATCTTAGGGAACAAGTTTCAATTGCTAGAAATTTAGCGAAACGTCACGAAAATCAAGTAGTTGAGCTAAACGCTAAAATTGTTAAGTTAGAAATTGAGTTAACCCAAAAGAAGATTACCATAGAAAACTTTGAGTTAGCCTCCGAAAAGCTGAATAAACTAATTGGGTCTCAAATGGAATTAAGATTAAAGACTGGTATAGGCTATGATAGTTCTGCTGTACCTCCACCGTTTAACAATAACTATACTAGCCTTCCTCACTTTGATTTTAACTCTCCTCTGGAGGAAGAAATGGTCTATGGTATTGGTCATGTGCCCATATCAAAGAAATTTGTTCCTGCAGCTCCCAAGAAAGTTATTTCAGCTAATTTTTCAGTTAATCCTAATAGTGATTCATCTTCTGTAGCAGGTTGTGTAGAAGAAAATGGGTGTTTGGAAACAAATATGGGTTATGGAGATAAAAATTTTCTTTTTGATTCATCTATTAACAACCCTATCTGTAATAATTTTGTTTCCAAAAACATTTTGAACAATGATGTATGTGACGAGGATGTTCATGTTGGCACCTCTATTGAAAATGAAAATGATGTTTCTATTTCCGAAAGTGATTGTGAAATTATTTACGATGAAACCATTGTTGATAGAACTGTGCATGAAACCGCATCTGTGAAAATTAACTTACCTAGTTGTTCATCAAAGGATTGTAAAGTGGAGGAACCTAAATTTAAGGAAAATCGTTTTGAAAAGGAAAAGGCAAGTACTTCTAGTAAACATGTGCCACCTCATAGAAACAATTTTTATCAATCTACTAATTAATATTATCAACCTCAACTATACAATCAATTTGATAATAGCTACTATGGTTATTATCCATAAAATTATGTTAACTCTTTTTATACAAATGTTTTTGATGATCGGGGTCATAGATCTGACAGCTTGTTTGTTCCCGTACAACCATCTACTTATTCGCCACAACCCATGTATTATCATTCTGACGGTTTCTATAGGGAAGATAGAAGAAAACTTTGTTTTGTGTGTGGTAACCCGTCTCACCTTAAAAGACATTGCAAGAGTTGGCATAAGATGAAAAGAGAAACGAACAGTAGGTTTAATCAATTCCGTTCAAGAGCTAAACCAAGCTCAAGAACAAGAAATGACCAACCTGACAGTTCTGCCAGCGAAATGGATGTGAGATCCAGAAATAAAAAGAATGATTGAAAAAGAAAGAAGAAAAGAAATCCAAAGATTGAAAAATCTGAGGATGTTGTTTTAAAACCAAAAAGGAGACAGTCTCGAAAATCTTTTAAAAACAGGAAACCTGCTCGTGCATGGAATCCTAAAGATTGCTCTTCTGGTTCTGACACGTCCCACAACTTCATAAATAAAAATGAGAAGGACATTTGACCCTCCCGAGACAACTAAGTCTCAGGAACCTGTATCTAATTAAACTGCTAATGTGTAGGGTCAGCCAAGACATTATGTAAATAGTATTTGGTATTTGGATAGTGGCTGTACTCGACACATGACAGGAGACGAATCCTTGCTATTTGACATTAAACCGTTCGATGGCGGATACATTTCTTTAGCTGGTGATATGGGTGGAAATATTTCTAAACAAGGTAAAGTGTCAAATGGAGTCCTGACGTTTGAAGACGTAAACTTGGTGGAACAACTAAACCACAACCTGCTTAGCATCTCTCAAATCTGAACCAAAAGCTTGTCACAATAGAACGGGTTGATTCTGATGACAACTATGCAGACCTGTTTACTAAAGCTTTTGATCGTGCTCGTTTATTTTTGTTTCTCGTTAAGTCACTTGGCATGATCTCTTTTGTACAAAATTAAGTTTTAATTTGTTTTTGTTTTATTTTTCTTTATTTTTATTTTTATTTTTATTTTAACTTGTTTTATTTTATCTTAGTTTATTTCCTATTTTATCTTAAATTTTTCTCTTATTTTAAGTTTTAAACTCTAAACTTTAGTTTTATTTTTATTTTGTTTTTAATTAATTTTCATTTCATTTTATTTCTAAATTAGTTTTTTTCTTTTATTTTATCTTAATTTTTTTTATCTTTTTGTATATAAAATTTGTAAATATTTTTCAAATATGTCACAATTTTAGAGGGAGAAAATGAGTCTTAACTCACCAAAAAGATTTTATTTTTTGTTAAAAAAAACAAAAATGAGTTACTTGACTTACCAAAAATATTTTATATTTTAAGATTTTACTTTTGGTAAGAAAAACAAAAATGAGTCACTTGACTTACCAAAAATATTTTATATTTTATTAAATAATTATACTTTGTTAAGAAAATCTAGAAAAAGTTTGAAAATATATTCTCTCGTTTAAAGGGAGCTCCTTCTTAGAGGGAGTCGGATAATATTAAAATATTTAAAGTTTCGAGAAATCGATCAGAACTTTGGAAAATGATAAGAAATTATCTTAGGTGATCCTAGCACATGAAAAGAGTATATTAAAAGCAAACAAGATCATTGCTTGATGTGTAGATAGGCTTGACAAATGAGTAAGTATCATAGTGATATAAACTTAAATATTTGCCTATGCTAGTGGTTACACTCTTTTGAAGCTGTTGCCAACTCCAATTAAGTCATATTGATGAAGGCAAAAATCCTAATAGTCAGTCATACACGAGCCCGTTAGTGATTGGTCACAATGAAAATTATTTCTTGCTTTAGCTTCAGATATTGAAAAATGTCAAAAATTATTGAAAAGCAGAAAAACTGCAAAATACTCAAAAGGTATTCAAAATCAACAACAAAAATGTTGATAATTTTATCAAACAAAAAGGGGTATATTAGAACCACGTAACGTGGGGCAAAAAAGTAAGTCCTAAACACTTTATATGAAGGCATAAGTCAACAAGGCTAGTAAGTCCATGGTTCAACCTTTACATATTGTTTGAAAGAAAAGTTTGCAAAAAGTCTATAGAATCTCAAAATGTTCTGATCAATCATTAGGGGGTCGGAGTCAATTCGGGGTGATACTGATGAACACAAAGTATGCCCGAGGTATGATGGAGTTTGTAACATGTCGGATTAACAGGGGACCACACATGTATTGTGCCTAACTATACCTTAACATATCATAGTGAAATCAAAATACTTGTTAAGTTTAAAGTGGACCAACATATTTACAATCGACTTTGGGTTCTTGGCATAATAATATCCAAATAGAAGTGTGATCTAGGACACTATAGACAATATGATTCCATGTAGTGATCATTCTCACCAAAAACAAGTACCAATAGCCTCTTTTGTAAATTAATTAATATGATTAATATAATATTAATTTTCTCCTTATTTTAATTTTAAATTTTAGTTCATTTTTTTAAGTTTTATTTTATTTTATTTTACATGTTAAAATTAGTTTAACTTATATTTCTTGTAATTTTATTTTATCTTATTTTATTTTAACTTTTATTTTTAAATTTTATCTTTACTTCTAACTTATTTGATTTTATCTTATTTTATTCTTATTTTTTAAGTTATTTTACTTTTGTTTTAATCTTTGTAATTATTTTAAAACTTCTTTTAAATTTTGTATAAATTTCATTTTTGTCTAAAAAGTTTCATTTTCTGTTTTATTTTAATTTAAGCCTTTAAAACTTTATTTTACTTTAAACTTATTTTAAAATTTTAATTTAATTTTATTTTATTTTAAAAAAAATTATTTTAATTTTTAAGTATTTAGTCAAAATGGGTTTTTTTTTACAACAAGGTCCTCATTGCATTGTTTGCTAAGTATTGACCCGATAAAATATATCTTGAAAAGTGCTTGGATGAAGACGATGATAAGTCAGAAGAGAGATGACGAGGATGAGGATGAGTATGATAGCTATGATGATAATCGTGGTGATGGTAGTGGTAGTGAAATTGGCAGTGGTGAGTCTACCGGAAATAAGACGGCTGATGTTGAGCCGTCAAAGGAGGCTGAGTAAACGAGGGAATCGGAGGTTGCGGTGGAGGCTGAGCTCGCCTCTTTACTAAATGTTTGTTCTTTTGCAGGAACCATTCCTTATGTTCGAGAAAGCCGTGGATGAAAATAATGATGAAAGTGATGATGACATCAATTATTCTCCCAATCCCGACACACCAGTTAGGGAGAATGTTGAGCCAGCCGTTGATAAACATGTTGTCACTCATGTTGCTGCACCTGCTCGAAGAAACTCAAGAAAAGGAACCAAATTCTACATCGTGAGCAGGATGGGAAGCATGTGAACGAGGTTGAAGTTTCTTCTCGACTTTATTGCATGGGAATTCGACAACGAATACGGCGAAGTTATCATACATTTCGCTCGCAGTCATGAGCTCACGTTCTTTGATAAGCTTGAACTGACAGAACTTGGACTCCGGGACCTCAAGAAGCTAATAGAGTCACCCCTCTGTACAGTCGAAGATGTTCGTCGTGACAACACGGACTCCATCATTTGAAAGTTCAACAAGTTTGCCAGATTACTTGTTGAAAAACAACCATTTGAAGAAGATCCAGACGATGTATTCGACTATGAGTCCGAGTGCAAGGGTGAGAAGGAAATAAATCAAATACAAAAGACTAGAGGGAGATTGTAAGGTTCATTTCATTTGTAGTCTTTCGTATTTATAACTAGTGTACGTTTACGTTAGTCTTTCGTATTTGTAACTAGTGTACGTTTACGTTGTTTATTCGTTTACGTTTGTATGTTTGGGCCCGAGGCCTTTGTATTTGGAGCCCATTGGGCATTATTAATGAAAGTGGTGTATGAGTAAACACACACATATATAAGGTGTGTGTATCTCATACACCAACTCAACCCTTTCACAAACATATCGTTCAAGTAAACTAAAACTCTCTCAACTCCTCACCCTCACCTCTAACTTTCGGCCTCCACTAACCCCACCACAAGATCCGAGATCTCGGTCCTTACTAGTTGTTTCCGCCAACTAGTGAAGAGGTTGATCCAAGACAACTAGTTCTTAGTTTGTTGTGTTGTTTGATCCGGTTTCGGGACCTACACATAACAATTTTGTGTCTCTCCTCTCTCCTAAACCAGGTTCCTCTCAAGAACCCTAACACCATTCTTAACTATACATCCTAAAGGGGAACTCGATCAAGATGACAAAACATGTCGACTATCATACTCTGCTGCGGTTACTACTCTCCATGGTGTAACATGTTCATAGGTTTATTTTTATTAATATTTTCTATCACTTGCATGAAGAACTGATCAATAATAATGTCTTTTTCATCTTTTTAAATTTCAATTACATTGACAAAATATACCAGCCAAACTCATCAATATGATTTTCAAAAAAATTCTTTCCAGTTCCAACTCAGATTTCATTTCTAGTTTCTTGTAAAACATTTCACGAACCAAACGCACGCTAAGACCTACTTATTGTCATATTCTGCAATTGCTTAAATTATGAAATTTAAAACTTGCTATTTACGAAGTAAAAAAGGGTTGCAGAGGGCTATAAACTACGCCAATGCACCATAAGCTTATAGTGGATGATCGTAGCTTTACGGTGTTAGTGTGATCTCAAGTTGTTCTATGTCGAGCATACTTTTGAGTAATAGACATGTTGTAAGCTTACGATGTTTTATTGGACTGTATTATTATACTGCGGTTTATTACTATTGGCCACGGCTTCAAACAAGTTTTCTAGGGTTCCTTGTGACCTTAAATATTCAACATGAGTTGTGTTCTCTTAACCGAGGTTTTTTTGACTTGGTTTTTGTAGGTGCATAAACCTTACTAAAATAACTCTTTCTTAATTCTTCGTATACTCAATTGGCATGTGCAATCAACTAGGGCACAATCCATTATATAGAGTACCACGGAGGAAGAAAGTAGGATCTGGATAGGATCAAAGTAGTAGGGTTTTGTATTCACTTGGCATGTGCAATCACTTTAGTATGATGTTATATTTTGACTCACATGATGTAGTTAACAAGATCATATTCAAGTTCACACTAACTTCTCTATGTGTGAGTGAATCACATTAACTATTTTTTCAAATTCTAATATGTGTAGCAATAAACAAAAGGCATATTAGTTTAATCAATTAAACTTAATGATAGTACTTACTACTCACCCCAAAAAAATGGTGTTGCACGTGTACAACTTCTGTGATCACAGTACATTCCTGAAAAATTGCACCATGCTTGCCTGCAACGATTGTACGGAGAAGGAGGTCACGACATTGGTTGTTTAAAGTAACAATGGAAGTATAAAATAATATTCAACACTCCAAATTTTATGTTGTCTTTTATCAATCAATCAAACAATCATACCCAGTGGAATCCCACAAATAGCAAAGCTATAAGTAGGGTATGGGGAGGGTGGGATGTAGGCACACCGTACCTCTATCCGATGGGATAGAGAGGTGGCTTCCAGAGAGACCCTCAGCTCAAGATAACATTGTATGGGAGAAAAAGAAGGGGCATCAAAGTATAATAGTGATAAAATTGATAATAGCACGTAGTAAAATTAATAATACTAATACATGTATAGATAACCATATCGAACTAAATGAGAAGAAAAAACATAATGGTGTGTGACCAAAATCAGGTAACGAAAAACCGCTAAGGTATTCCTTACTCCCTAAAAATCCTTAGCCTTAATTCTAAGTCTCCAAGAATTTCTATCCTCAACCATGTCCTCTGAGAGACTTAGGTCTAGCAAATCATGTCTAATCCTCTCATCCCAAGTCAATTTAGGTCGGCCTCTACCCCTCCTCCCCCATATAGTAATGTTTTCTACTGATCTAACAGGGTTCGTCATCTGTCTTCTCTTCACATGTCCAAACCATCTCAATCTCCACTCTCTTATCTTGTCAGATATGTTAGCTACCCCTAATCTCTCCCGAAACACCTTGTTTGTTATTCGGTCTAACCTTGTGTGCCCACACATCCAGCGTAACATTCTCATATCTGCTACCTCCAATTTTCGCTCTTGTGTCTTCTTGATGGCCCAACAATCTGTTCCATATAACATTGCAGGTCTTACTACAACCCTATAAAATTTTCCCTTTAGTTTAGTTGGGAAACTCTTGTCGCACAATATACATGTGGCTGCTCTCCATCTACACCATCCTACCTGAACTCGATGTGCCACATCACTGTCTAATTCCCCATCGCTCTGAACAAATGATCCTAGGTACTTGAACTTCGTTACCTGCGTAACCACTTGCCCTTCGATGGTGATCTGAACGTCCTCATTGTCATTTACCCCACTAAAATCACAGTGTAGGTACTCCGTCTTAAAGAGATTAATCCTTAATCCTTTTGTCTCTAAGGCTGTACGCCACTCCTCTAGCCTCCCGTTTAGTTCTCGTTTACTCTCAGCAACTAACACAATGTCGTCTGCGAACATCATGCACCACGGGAGTGTCTCTTGAATTGACTTTGATAACTCATCCAAGACTAGTGCAAAAAGAAACGGACTTAACGCTGACCCTTGGTGAAGGCCTACCTCCACAGGGAAGAAATCGGTATCCCCCACAGGTGCACGAACACTTGTTGCACTCCTAGTATACATATTCATAATTACCTCTATATATTTCCTCGGAACCCTTCTACCCTGTAGGCACTTCCAAAGAACTTTGTGTGGCACACTGTCGTACGCCTTTTCTAGGTCAATAAACACCATATGGAGGTCGCGCTTCTTCTCCTATACTTTTCCATCAATCTTCTTATAGTGTGTATTGCCTCTGTGGTGGAACGCCCCGGCATGAATCCAAATTGGTTCATCGTAACATGAGTTTCCCGTCTAAGTGTAGCATCCATCACTCTTTCCCAAAGCTTCATAGTATGACTTAGTAGTTTGATTCCTCGGTGGTTACCACAACATTGGGCGTCTCCTTTATTCTTATGCTGTCTTTTAAAAATAAGATATTAATGTACATACTATTAAGCATTTTGATATTTAACTTGAGTTGCTAATTTGTATTTCTTCGGTCATATGCATATTTTATTTTGAAAAGAAAAAAAATCTATGTCACTTTTATTTTCACATAAAAAGTATTAATTTACCGTTTTACTTGAATGAAGCAAATTGATCGGTTTAGTCTTTGTCATTGAAATCACTTATTTACGGTTAAAACAAGGATTAATGATTGGACATCGATATCTAAACTTAAAATAAGTGAGGTAAACTAGAGCGAACATTTATCTTTATTATTTATTTTAATTTTAATTTAAGAATATCCAATTATGCATAGTTGCATATATATAATATTCTTGGATCATCTTTTTATTTAAAAAAAATATTAATACAAACTAACAACTTTAAAAAATAAACACTTATTCAAATTATTAAATCGAACCGTTTTAACTAGTTGGATGAACCCTACCTACTCAACACGTTTGATTTGTAGTTTTCAAAACCGTAGTTAGCAACTATTCAGCACATCTGTAATTTGGATCAAAGTTGATGGATAAAGCCTATGAACACCCTACTTAAAATTTTTATTTAAAAAAAAAGAATGTTAATTTTGAAGGTACAAATCTTGGAGCATGGGGTACTGACAGGTATCAAGTTGGGGTGATTTTTTATTTTTTTTTTTAATTTCCTTTTTTCCATGAATCCCACATGCATGTAAAGTTAACACATGTATGCACGTGCGGCATATGCAAACCATGGGATTTTTCAGGTTTCAGTTTCCATCACATTACACGTTTAGTCACGTGAGACACACACTTCAATCCCATTTCCTTTTCTTGATTTTGGTTTTTTACTCTTTCAGTAAATTATATTATTATATCATTAATCGTATTAGTTTTAACATGTAAACATGTAACTTTCATTTGTTTAAATCGATTACCGATATAATTCTATCTATTAAAAACAAGTTAGTAAGTAGAATTCAAAACAAATTAAATACTTACCGATTCTTTTTATGATTCTTGAAACAACTCTCAATGAAAAATAATATACTACCTTTAGTAAAGTGAAAATAGTTAGTACAATAATATATTGGGTTTCTTCCCTGAATTAACAAGTTGAGAAATCAACATACTTACTTTTTACCACTTTAAAATTTTTTATTTTGACCAATATATACGTGAAGAAACTAAACATGATAATATATATATATATATATATATATTTTACATATATAATATTTTTTAAAAGACCAACTTTAATAAATAAAAACACGAAAGGAAGCTTCACAAGAAGTAAAAACTCCAAACATACAAGGGAAAAAATAATACAATCATCAATACAAACAAAACCTACAACACGAAAGAACTATAAAGGAAAATTGACAAAATTGAAATTACACTTCTCCCAATTTAAATATGCTCGTTTGCTCCTGTTTATAACACATAAAAATGAAGTGGCTTCAATGTCATCAACCAACTTGACCATCTCCACTAGTTTGTTATTAAAGATAAAAGCATTAATTTCTTGTACACCAAATTAACCAACAAGTTAATATTGTTATTGTTTGAGTAGTCAAACATTTCTTTTTATTTTTCTTGTATACACTTGGATATTCCAATACTTCTTTCACTGAACTAAGCACTTTCGAGGTAGGTAACTTCACCCGGTTGTAGATAAAGACAGTACCCATTTAGTAAACCAACAATGCACCATAAGATGTAATGACGTTTCCTCGGCCAAGCCACACAATACACATTTAACGTCTCCAAAACACATACCTTTAATCATTAGTGCCTTTTGTAGCAATTCAATCCAATATGAATCTCCATATGAAGCAAATTAACCTAAGGGGCCCATTTTAACCAGAAATTGCAATCAATAACTTGGCTTTCGATGTTATCCAGATCCCATCGAAGGTTTTAAACAAATCAGTCATCACATGAGCCATCTATTTGCTCCCATAACCACTTATCAGGCCCAAATTTCAAATCTCCCAATGATATAACATGTAGGTAGTTTTGGAAATCATTCTTAAGTGTATCAGAGATTAAAGGTCGTTTCCATCTCGAGACCCAAGTCTTTTCTTCATCAACCCAAATGTAACAAAGTTTTAGCATTACATCATTTTGCTTCTCCAAATCAAATAACAATGGAAACACGACCTATAGAGATTTACCTCCAATCCAAGTGTGAAGCCAAAACTGCAATTTATCCTCACTCCCTAATTAAACCCACAGTATATTAAGCAGGAATCGATTACCCAATACCTCTCATGTGCTAGTTTTCCAATGCACTTCCAAGTGCACACCCAATATCGATAAAGTGCCCCAGGTATGAGTATTCGTATGAACTGCAAAAATGACTCTAACCCAAAGAGATGACTTACAATTCTTGTATCGTATCCACCATTTAGCAAGCAGATCTGTGCTTGTTGCGTTTAAACTTCCAACCCCTAATCCACCTCGATCTTTAGCACGTATTATCCTTTGCCATGCCACCCAACTTATATTCTCATTGTCTTCATTCCCACCCCATATAAACCTTCTTCGTTTAGTTTCTAGTTGCCTTTAGACCTTCACCAAGACCTTGAATATGGAGAAATAGTGCACTCCTAAACTTCCCAATACCGATTTAATATGTGTGAGTCAACCACCTAAGGATAGTGTTTTTGCTTTCCACTTAGATAGCTTAGCACCAAACTTGTCAATGATAGGTTTCCAATTTCGAGAATGACCCATATTTGCTCCGATTGGGAGGCCAGAGTGCAAGAAAAGGAGGTTACCATGTTTTGTTTACATCTCAACACTCAAGCCTTCGAAGCTACCGTATTGGTTTCCACTATGACCCCAAGTAATGTGCTTTTTTGGAGGTTAACTTAGGTCTGTGACCACTTAAAAACATCTAAGAATTCGGTTTAGATTATGGAAATTCGAGTCACACCATTCGAAACAAATACAGTGTCATCCGCATAAAATAAGTGTGATACACGAGGCCCGTTTGACGTTGTTTAAATACCTTTAAATATACCTTCCGAACCCGATGAATTTATAGCCACATTCAATGCCTACGTCTTTTTGTCGAACCCCGTCTCTATATCAAACTTGACTGTCGGTGAACCATTAATTAGGATAGAGGATCTTGCTGATTGGAGAGTTCCTTTCACCCACAATCGCTATTTCTCGGGGAACCGCATCTATGATAGGAATGAATCAATGAATCTCTAGTTTAACGAATCAAAAGCTTTCTAAATATCCACCTTGAATAACAACATTTGCTTGTTTGTTTTTCTGCACCATGACACTAGCTCATTCAATATTAGTGCGCCTTCGGATATGTTCCTACCAGAGACACAGCCAGATCATTTACCGCCTATGATTAACCCCATCACTTTCTTAATACGATTTGCAAGCACTTTCGAAATCAATTTGGGTATGCACCCAATCAAATTAATTGGTCGGAATTCTTCTGCTTTTTGTGGGTCACCAACCTTCGGTACGAATGTAATGAAACTTGAATTACATCCATGACTGATACACCTATGAATATATAAATGATATAGTATGCCAGATGCATTATCTTCAAGCAACTACCAATTTTTTCTTAAAAATTTAAACATGAATCCATAAGGTCCCAGGCCCTTTTCTCCACCGCAATCCTGTTGAAAAATTTAGAATACGTGAATGAAAATTAATTATTGTAATAATAATATAAAACTCTTGGTTTTGTGAAACTCTTGAGTAAAGTGGATTGATGACACTTAATGAGTTTTTATTATTATTACATTAAGTCACTAATTAAGTAAGACACTTTTTTTCTTTCTAACTCTTGAATATATTAGTTGGCTCTTTGCCTCATTTGAAAGTACTAGAGAAAAATGTGTTCACTAAAAAATCCATATGGTTAGAGAGGAGTACTCTCTACTTGATTCATTCATCACATTATTCTAGCATATTCATTTTCAAGAATACCGAAATACTCGATGTAACCTCGGGCGCGTAGCCTTTCCCGGCAGTACATACTGTTTCGGCTGTTGTACCATGAGAGACAGACAGACTCTTTAGTAGAGACCCGAAATCTATTTTAAGGGAAGCGTACTGAATACGTGCCTCAACCAACGCTCAATATATATTATTATGTTCATGTTTTGTTGCAGCCAATGGAGTTGGGTCAAAGATAAGAATTTGTAACCACACCAAGGAAAACTAAGACGAATGTGAAGATACTCAACGTGTGGAAGACAGAGTCAAGAAGTTTCTGGTGAAGTTCTCACCAAAGACATCGGCACAAATCTATATTAATTGTTCTCTATATTAATGTATTTTTTGTTTTGTACACGATATTCTACTACGATATTTCCCTTGTATAACGAGAGTATCGTTATACTTATTTTATTTTATCACTTTAAATATATTGTGACTCATGTCCTACAATCCCAAACCGCTTTCTTTATTTTTTATCTTGTGAATGGAACAATAAGATTTTCAGCCTCTCTATGGGACAATCTAGAGGTATCTTCGAATTTAATTTATATTTGGTGATAGTAGAGCAACACATGTTTAATTTGGATATTGTATTTCTAACACGAGTAACGAAAAAAAAAGTAAGAATCGTATAATAAACAAGTATGAAAAAGTTTTGTTAACCTAAAAGGAGTGAAGAAAAAAGTAGGTTGATACTTATACGTCTATCTTAAGTATTACGCTTCTCACATATTCTTATTTTATTTTATTTTTTGAACAAAAAATGTTACAACGACAAATGTCACATCTATCTATACTAACTTCTAAACTACACCAATTTACCCCTTGCTTGGGATTGAACACAAAACCTATTATGCAAGTGGCTTGCACCTCTACCATGTGGGGTAGTCCCACAATGTGAATTTTATATATAAAATACTATAAAACGATTACAATAAAGTGGCAGACAAACGGGCAACAAGCTGTGCCGCAACCCCCACAATAGCCTCATACTTATTCTTAAATTTGCATTGGTTGTAAGAATAAGTAGGTCGGGTTATACAATTCATAAAACAAGTGTATAACTATCAACTCACTTTCTTTATCTTTCCTTTTAGATTAACATAATTCTTTTATGCTTGGCTATTATATGGTTCTCGTGGTTTTTTCGTTTTATTTGGCTGGATATGCATACGATTTCAAAAAAAAAAATAGAAAAAAGAAAGAAAGACCAGGGCAGGTAGATCCCATCGTCTAAAAAATATTCACGAATGTAGTTGTCACACCCCTACCTACGGCGGAAATGTCGGGGCGTGAGCTGATTGCTCATAGGTCTCAGGGTACTATCATGCAAAATTTAATATTATAATATCTATAATTACAATTTAAATAATCCAACAATTTCCAGATTTCGAAGTACAAGATTCATAAATAACATAAATAAAAAATATATATATAATTCATGCTCTTGTTATCTTTTCTCTAACATGCAACCCTAAGTTTTCTTCAAATGAACTTAATAATCATATCACACAACGACCTGCATATGCGTTAAATTACAATAATTTTGTTAACACTAGGTTGAGTGAGTAAAACACCAGATTTTGTGAATATATAATAATAAATAAAAGTGCAAACTGTGTCAAGTGAGATAAGCAATTTAACCAATGGGCAAGTAAATAAGTTGTCGATAAGCGCGATGCCAGATGAACTGCGCGATGGCTATTACGATGATCCAACCAATAAGAAAATAAGTATATAACACGTTAGGCATAAATTGGTATACACCCATGATTAATAGTTGAAGTTGAGTATTAAATAATTAGAACGCATATGTCTCAAAAACAGTTACAAATAAGTTAAAAAGGGAGAGTATGATACTCACCTGATTAGATGAACGAAATACAAATGAGGATGATGAGAGAAAGATAAATCTTTCGGGATATACCATCAAGGATTCCTAGTTAAATAATAGTAATTTGAATTAATTATAAAAGATATAACACGATTTAATGAATTAAGATTTCGATGTGGTTTGAGTTATGTTGTGTTTAGAATGTTATTGATTGAACGATGGGTTTCTATTGTTATTATTAATCAATATTATTATTTATCATAAATTCATAAGATTATTAGCTTAAATATTTAAAATACTAGTAATATACAATTTATAAATAATACATGAGATATAATACACTTATATAATTATTAAATAAATAAAGGTTTACATAAATATTGCAACTATATTAATAATTATAACTTGTAGTATATTAAATACTTTAATGCTAACGTTAGAATATATATTTATCATATAATATACATTTTGAAATCTTTAATGAAAATCTAACTTTATATTAAAATACGTTGGTTATATTTTTTGTTTAAAGAATAATACACACACAAACACATATAATGAATATAAGAAAATTTATAAATACGTTTCAACGATGAGAAGACATAAATAATGGTTTCGGGTTTTGATAAAATAATGTTTACTTATTATTAATAAATACTTAAAATACCTACATATATATATATACACAAAAACTTGTAACGAACTTAGTTGGCGAGAAACTAGCGCTTACAGATATCGATCAAATAAAATAACATTTATTTGAAATTTAATATTGATTATAATATAGTTATAAATCATTAAGAGCTATTAAAGACAATTGAAAAATAAATGTAATAAAACTGAGCACGGTTGGACTGGAACCCACGACTGGTGGCCGGCTAAAATAGTTAGCGTATACACCCGCAATCAACTAGGCTGGGTGCCAGTTGGTTATCAGACGAGAATGATTTCTTATATATAATATCATGTTCAACCCTAATTAACCCAATAAAACCCTAAATCTTTAAATCTGTAAATCCGTTAAACGATTTTCTAATTGATGTTAGGGTTATTGAATTACAATTTGAAACGACCACAATTCATGTACTAATTACCTAATATGATGACCGATGATGGTTTAATTGATCCATACAGTCGCCGGCAAAAACGAGTTCAAGAACATCATCATAACAGCAGTGATAACGTAATTAAATAGAGGGGTTTTGTTTGCGAAGCTAAAAGGATGGTGAGGACAAGTTTAATTGCAATATGTTGTTTGTTATCGCGTATAATAGTTAATGAATTATGTCAATTTATTATGTTAAGTAATATGAATCACGCATGATCTGATTTTCTAATCCCCAGTGTCGGCAATGTCGATTTGGTATGTATAACGATAAGCATCGATCAATTTCCATGTTTACGAGAAGATTGTGGTCCAAGAATAACGATTGGGTAAACGGGTTTGTTAATCAAGTCGGGTTTGGATACGAGTTAGAGGGCATGGTTAAGGTAATTGGGTTAAAATATCAAAATTTGCAATTTAGTCCTTGAAGTATAGAGGTGGAACAATAAGAGGTTAAAGTGTAGTTTAGGGGTAAAAATGTATATCTTGGATAGTTATTTATATATGTTAAATAATATACTAAACAAATACTATTCTCGATGATTGCGATATTTTTATTCGATAAAACAACCTGAACATAAAAGTGGTTTGGTTAACTGTTAATAAAATAATAATTTAAAAATCTGAGTTGTTACAGTAGTCTCGTACGTTAACATGATATGAACACTTCGGTGCAGTTCCATTCATTTTATTATTGAATAACTGGGACTGATGGAGAGCATTGATGTCGTTTTTGGAACTCGTTGGACCAAAGTATGCTTGCAAAAACCATAAATTATTTGACACCATATCTTCTGTAACAACTCGTATTTTTCAGTTATTATTTTTATCCGTTTACCCAACCCGTTTCTATGTTCGGGAATTTTTATCCATTAAATATCGCATCTATCAAGTTAATATTATTTTATTTATTTATTTTATTATAATTATTTAATATATTAAATCAACTTTCAAACATATACATTTTTTACCCTAAAATATACTTTAACCCTATTTTGTTTCCACCTCAATAGTCTAGGGACTAATCTGCAAAATTTGAATACTATAATCCATTTACCCAGTTACCCATTAACCCAACCCGTATCCATGACCCGTTACCAAACCCGTCTACCCAAATCGATATCTTGAACAACAATTTTCGTCAGAAAATTGGAAATTGAATCTTGTGTATTATTCCTCTTACCATATCAACCCTGCTGACACTCGTAATTAGGAAGCCAGATCATATATGATACGCTTTGATCATTTATTCTGGCCGTCATAATTTGTGAAGCAATATACATCATAAAATCGATATAAATCAGTTCAAGCTGCAGACATCATCCCCTGCCCATTGCTAAGCAAACCCCCATGGTTAATTATGTGTTCATAACCTACAAGACCCCGTTCTGGATGCATCGCCGGCTATATATCGTTTTAATTGGTTATCAAATCTGCGTTTGAATAGGTAATTAGTTATATGGATGGGCTCGTCGCGTTTCACTCTTCCTTAACTCCAACATTAATCGGCCAAACGACTAATGATTTGGCCGATTGATGATCTAGGGTTCATGTCAAAAATTGGTTCGCAACCGTGTATTTATTATCTGTTTGTTTCATGCTTATAATCAACTAACCCCTAGCCCACTTGGCTAGGGGTGTGCATGTTAAGGCTTTAGAGCCAGCCCCAACCCGTTTTTTTAGTTATTTTTGTTAAATTCCATTTAATCGCTATATTAACCCATTTAATTATTTAAATTATATTATTAGTATTTTAAATATTATAAGTAAATGAGTATTTTATTTACAACCGACACATTTACTAGTCCTTTTTTGAACCTAAGTTAAAACCATATGTATATATATATATATATATATATATATATATATATATATATATATATATATATATATATATATATATATAGGTGATTATATTTTAGTTATTAAAAAAATTGATAAAGGATTTTTAATGAAGGTTTAAAAAAGGTTTTGTTTATTTAAAATACATAATCAAAATATATACAATATTATTTTACATAATTATTTGGCCAAGTATTTTATAAAAGGTTATATTTTATATAAATTATTTGTTATCAATTAATTATTATTTACACAATTAATTTAAAAAAAAATCTTTATTAATAATAAAAATATATATAAATACATCAAATGTATTTTTAGTATAAATAAACATTTAAAACAAATCTCTTTATATAAATATACCGACAACCCATCTTTGGTAACCAATGCCCGATTCGCATGGCAACGGTTTAGCTCTTTCTTTATTATATGTGTGAATTGTTTATATGCTATTGCTTAATTGTTTTTCTCACATGAACAGTTTGTGTTTTCTCTTATATATGATTATTGTAGTGTTATAAGCTGGTGTTTTACTCACTGAACCTCGTGTTAACAAAATTATTTGTATTTTCAACGCATATGCAAGTTACTGTGTAATTTGATTGATCAGGATCTATTGAAGAACTTAGGGTTTATTATGCTAGAGAAGAGATATCAAGATTTAATCTGAATTGAACTATCTATTGTCTTATTTGTTTTAATTATGGATGATGTACTTGGTTTATTTGGATCTTGTTGGAATAATTAAATTAAATAAAGAAATATTGTCATTTTAATTATTGCATGATAGTACCTTGAGAGTTGTGAGCAATCAGCTCACGCCTCGGCATTTCCGCCTTAGGTTGGGGTGTGACAGATTGGTATCAGAGCCAAAGGTTTATGATAGGTTGTTAGTGGTGTCTTAGTAACATGCTTGGGAGCCCCATACGTGCCTATCTGTTTGCTTTATGTGTTCAAATTATTTGTTTACAACTTTCTTCGATAATTAATTATTTATTATTTATAATTATATTTTTATGCGCACACACAAAACTCCAAGGCTGTGCCTCACCCTTCAAAAAAATATTTTCTTAATTTAAATCAAATTAGATTACCTCTTATTTTTGGGAAATTCCTTAAGAATTCTCTAGTTTTGTTTTTACTCCTTCACCTTAAGGCTATGTAGTATGACAAGTTCCTCTAGACCAAAGCAGAACACAACTGTCATACGACCGACACCTTAGGTTAATTTTAAACTGAATTCACGGTGGTTCGTGGCTAAATTCGGTAAATTCCGATTATTGTGTTTTGCTATTTAAATGGTGTAAGGCCCCGTTACCGGTAGCCCTACTTTCGTGTTGGATTTACTCATAAACGCAGTTCTAAATATCAGAATTAATTAAAACATTCGCGGAATATTAAAAACATTCAAACCATTACATTCCATAACCATAATTCTTGTCTTATCGGGCATTCATAGTCATTTAAAAACAAAACATAGTCTTTTAAAATAAAACATCATAGCACAATCTTCAAATGCCAGCTTCGTCCAACTCTGCCATGTGTCCTCCTCAAGCTACCTGCCTTATTCTACTCACCTGCGTGCATACTAAAAGTCAGCTACGCTGAGTGAGTTCTAGTTAATCATACATACTCATACAATACCTTCTTACATTTCATACTTAACCTCTTAACTTTCTTTCATACACACATAAGTGTATATACTTTAATTCTTTCTTTACATACATAATCATACGTTTTAAAGAGCCTTTCGCCCTATAACCTCACAGATATTATAAGGGTCTGGTCCCTAACATCAGAGATATTATAAGGGTCTGGTCCCTAACATCAGAGATATTATAAGGGTCTGGTTCCTAACATCACAGGTATTATAAGGGTCTGGTCCCTAACATCACAGATATTATAAGGGTCTGGTCCCTAACATCACAGATATTATTAGGGTCTGGTCCCTTTGTTTCGTGTAACTGTACCATACCTGTTCATACATACTTTCCTTGACAATACGTGCAATCTCCGAAGAGCGTTCACGTACCATCATCATAACATACATACATTATGCATACATTATATATTCATACATACATCATATCTCTCATCATACTTATCAATCATATCTTAACTACCACCTGACGGTTCATGCAATATCCGAAGATCGTTCATGCACCGTCAAGCAATCATCATACATAAATCATACAAGGCATACACTTATCACTTAAGATAAGTGTATTAACTATCACATCGAGTATGCACACAGCCCCGAAAACATAACAAGGAAGTGGGGCTAGAAACTCACCTGAATTCTGTTACGCCCTCCGTTAATCGTTATTCCCTTCTTGAGTTGTGCACGGCTAACTGTATAATATTTACACGTATCAATTAACTACTACTAATACTCATGTTGTATTTCTATCTTTATATAACCCACAACGAACGGGGGTCCGGGGGCAGCGCCCCTGGCAGCGGGGTCTAGGGGCGGCAGCCCCTAGCAGGGTCCAAGGGGCAGAGCCCCTGGCTGGGGTCGTTATCATGGGCGAACTTATCACCAGGCGAAGTTATCAGTTAGGCGAACTTGGCCTTAGGCAAAGTTATCAGCTAGGCAAACTTGGCCTTAAGCGAAGTTATCAGCTAGGCGAAGTTGGCCTTAGGCGAAGTTATCAGCTAGGCGAACTTGCATGAAGGCGAAGTTATGGCTTGCAGGCGAAGTTGCCCAGCTGCCGTCTCTGTTCAAACTTAATCACCACAATCACCCTTATTTCATCGAGAATTTCTTGGATATTACGTTAACTAACTCCGCGATCATTCCCATTGCCTAGTTCGGGTAAAACTTAGCCCGGAAAGACATAAAGTTTGGAGCTTTCGGCTTAAAACATTTAATAACAAGTCGCCATACATAGCCATAGGTTTGTCAAGTTCATTTCCAACATCAAGTTTGTTACTTTACGTTTCGTTTAGACCCGATCTATTATCGTTTCAAGTTTCAAGGCTAAACGTTCAATAAAATGTAAATTTTAAAGTCAAGAACATACCTTTTTGTCTCGTTCGATCTTGGTTAGCTTGTTTAATCACAACTAATCGTTTACTCTCTCTCGGATCTTGCTCGTTTCTCTCTCTCGGCCACCGGCCGTATATGGCGGTGTGTGGTGTGTGTGTGTTTTGGAGTGTGTTAGAGAATAAGTTGGAAATGAAATGAGGTTTAGGGTTTTATGGTGGTTTAGGGGATATTTATATCCCTTAAAGCCCATGGACCTAAGGCCCATTCTCATTTAACCCATCTTAATTAATCTAAGTCCATGATCTGTTCTTTACTCAATATTAATTTAATTAATAACGCGAAATCACTAAACGTAACTTTCTTTATTTATCATTATAAAATTTAGGATGTTACAAATGGTTAGTTGGGTGAAAAATTCATGGAATCCATGGGCACTCCTACTATCCATTCCTCGACTTTTTTTTAATGTTATTTTGTTGGAGTTCATCATACGTGGTGGTTCAAGGGATGCTCCAACTGCTCATATTTTTCTCTCGTCTATTCGTTAATTAGTTTGGTCGGTTTAAAACGCCATGTAACGCTCATGGGCTGACAAACTCTATTGTATTTTTAATTCGCTAATTTGTTGGGCCATTAAAAATGTCATGTAACGCTCATGGGTGACGTGAGGTCGAAGACTCACTAAAAATAAACCGATTACAACTATTTAGATAGTGGTAAGCGGGTATCGAACACAGGGAGTTTGTGGAAAAATGTGTTACTAAGTAGCTATATAATTTACCTGTATTAATCTAAGTGTAGAAAATAAATTCAAAGATTTGGTTGTTGGGTTTTTTTAACAAAAAAAATTAGAGAAATAAACAAGTTTATAAAACAGTCTGAGAAACAATGCTCTCCCTCGATTTCAGGTTTTCAATATTGATAATGTTAACGTTTACTGTTGGGATGAACTACATAGACAGCATAATTCATGAAAGTGTGTTTGCAAGTGATCAAAGAGGACTAAGTACTTGGATTATAAAAATGCAAGGTTGTCACTCGATAATCTGTTTAATATAGTTAACCCTAATTCTCTTATACTAAATCTCGATTGCCTATGGCACCAAGAACGGATAGTCAAGAACACGAATTTATACTATGTTAACAATTAAAAAGCAAATTCATAATCACCATAGCAATACAATCAAATGATCAAATTACTATCCCACAAATAACTCAAACAATTCACAAGTAGTCAATGCAAACCTTACAATTCGGGAGAGAACATAAAGAGTACTAGCCACTCATCATTCGGTTCATCATAGCATCAATTAAAGTATGTAGATGAATCCAAAATACCAATTCAAAGATTACAATCACCAAAATAAAGTACTTGCACTCCCAAAATCGTCCTCAAGGTGTTTCCAATAGAAGAGATGTGAAAAGACAGCCAAAACCGACTAAAAATAATTAGGAAATCGGGCAGTTACGACCCGAACCGTGGCCCACGGTCTACACCGTGGGTCACGGCGTTGTTGTAATTTCGTTGAATTGTGGCCCACGGTTCACACCATGGGCCACGGTGACCACAGCGGCCACGGTACGATGGCTTCTGTACCTTTTGTTCATTTGGACCGTGGCTCATGGTCTAGACCATGGGCCACAGTGGACTTATTAACTCCATTTTCCACTTGTTTTGATCTTATTAATTCGTCGGTTCCTTTGGTTTCTTTGTTATACACCATAAAGCTTCGGAACCTCCTCTTAACCTGCAAATAACCGTAAAGCAGTAGTTATCTAATTCTACAAGATAAACCGATTAAATGCATGATTATTAACGGTCTTAAATCAGTTAAGGGTTTTCCAATGGACCACCCCTCACATTCCCACACTTAACCGTTGCTTGCCCCCAAGCAACATCTCAACACAAACTTTTTATTACTTTCAACTTGTAGCCACCAATCTTACCAACAATACCGGTTCAGTTAAGGTCCCAAGTCATACCCTATTCCTTCATTTCAATCGGTTGCACTAGTCTACTTGACATTCTATTTAAACCATAGAGTTCTAACCAAACCTAACATGTTTTCGGTTTTTACCTATACATAACACACAATTACACATTAACCCTCTTCTTAGTGATCATACATACATTTCCACAAATAATCAATTCTCCTCGCATACGCTTGTACAATCATCAAATCTCCACCTATGTAAATACTTTGATATGAATGCAAATCAAGAGGTCTTAAAACGGATTATAACGGGGCCATGTGTAAGTGTATGGAAGGGAATATTTAAAGTAGCTCAAACGATCCGATCCGACTTATTACAAAACAACTAAGTAAATAATGAAATAACCAACTATATACATCACTAACTTCTTTTTTTTTCTTTTTTTTCACTATACAATACTTGAACATTAAATCTCTAACACAATTTTTTTTTCACAAAATTAAACATAATAAACATAATGCTTTATATATCCTATTGATAAATACTAAAACAATTACATAGAAACCTATTAAGTCGGATCGTCTCGTAATATAACACCGGGGTTGATTGAATGAAAGAATAGGCACAACAAAGTTTTCTAAAGGAACCACCCCCCACCCCTCTCATTATCCACGCTCATATATGTAATGTATGAGGCCCAACCCCCAAACCCACACTCGCACTCATCCAGACGAGGCTTAACCTAAATGCCTCTATCACTTTTGCATTCACATCAAGCTAAGATCTCAAAATGCACTAATTGTACAAGTTCTATAGGAGAATATCAACCTTCTCACCAATCATTACTTTCTCAATTCTCAAGTGTAAACGAACATGTTATGCAAGTTATTACACCGAGAGCATGCTAACCTTGATTAGAAAACTACATAATCTCTTTTTAAAACCAACTAGGCAACATGTTATTTAGGGAATTATGACCATGAAAAGGGACCAAAACCTTACCCCACCATCATACCACTTTCCGGTTTCTTTTTTTTTAATTAAAAAAAATTATTTTATTTTTATTTTTATAGTTTTATTTTTTTTAGATCAAACAACAATTTTCAAAACAAACGAAATTTTCCTCATCCCCACACTTGGGATACATTGTCCCCAATGTACGGTTTTAAGAAAACTGAAAACAACTACATCTTAAAAACAACCTTCTTTTCAACACAACCCATAATACTTAACCATAAGTATTTCGTCCTCCTCCCATCCACCCAAAAATACATAAAAACAAAAAATGATAACAACTATACAAAATTATACAGAATGGTGTTCACCTGGTAAGACGAGACTCAATCAGGAGTAAGGCAGTCGGGCCGGCCTGAAAATGGACGTCATGAAGTCCAAAAACTGCCCAAAGTCAAACACCCCATCGCCGCCGCTACTGCCTTCTCCTTGCTTCGTTTGGTCTTGAACATCTTCGATCTCCACATCACCAAACTGACCCACTCTTGTGATGATATATGGACCCATCCACTTACTCTTTAATTTACCCGGAAACAACTTCAACCTTGAATTGTACAACCACACCTTTCGACCCAATTCTGTAAGTCCCGAATCTGGATCACTACAATATGATATCAACCAACACACGTCAAATATGCGGAATCTAGTTAACGTGGTGATTCAAGAACAATGACGAATAGTATGAATATAATAAACACGTAATATGGTTTCAATGCATACGATTATATTATCAATCGTCAGATACATAAACCACTTAGCCAAACAATACAATGCTCTCTAGATGGTGGCTCTCAAAGTGTTCAACTAACAACTGAACTAGCAACCTTTACCCTATACATTAGAGAACTATATATAGGAAAACCAAACTACAAAGCCCATACGCACCAAAAGCCCACCGAGAACTTAAGGAGTTCTCGGCTTACATAGTAGCCCAAGCCCACATACATATTAAGCCCAAATATACTTAGACTAAGTACAAACCATCCAAAACTAGGCCCAACAATCTCCCCCTTGGTTTTTAGCTTCGTTCTTGTTTATTTCACTTCAGACTAGCCTAACCGAAATCCATAGGGATTTCGGTATTACACCAATGCAATTCTTCAACTCGTCTTTGTTTATTTCACTTTAGTCTTGATCATGTCATGGCCTTTTGATATGCGCCAGTCTAACCAAATTATGGCCCAACAATCTCCCCCTTAGACTGATGCTTTCAAAATCTTCAAAATATTTACTTGAACATAATCAGCAACTTCAGTGATAGAAAATTTTCAAATTGATCCAACCTTTGGAAAGTGATAGATAAATTGTTTCTGTGTGCCTAACGGGTGAAGTTATTAATGTAACATCCCGAAATTTCCAAGTAACATTAATTATGTTACTTACTAATAGAGAGAAAGTTTACCCGGGTTATCAGGAAATAAATAATAGAATAGGAGTTGGTATGGGTCGGGTTAGTGTTGGGTAATGGATGTGGGTTGTGGATGTGGATTAAATGAGAATGGGCCTTAGGTCCATGGGATCTCAGGGATATAAATACCCTAACACCCCAAAATATCTTCATTTACATCTATTTCTTCACACACTCAAAACACACACATTTTAACCGATCAAGATTCGAAGCCGAGACCCGAGATTTTGTTGATAGATCTGAGTTGGTAAGGTAAGAACAAATCCAACAAAGCTAATATTACTGAAAATGGTTAGGATTGGATTGGTTAACCGGACCCGAAACCCAAACTGCCCAAATCGGACCCCTGAAACGTTGATTTTAGGCCGATTTGATGGTTGGGATTTGTAGGCGCCGATCATACGATTCCGTGGGTACCAAAATCGAGTTATTTGGCTAAGGAACGAAGGACTTATGGGCAAACAGATCTGCAGCGCGATAACTTCGCCTGCAAGATTAAGTTCGCCTGATGAACTTCGCCTTCAAGCGTAACTTCGCCTTCAAGCGCAACTTCGCCTAAGGATAACTTCGCCTACGGCCAAGTTCTCCTAAGGATAACTTCGCCTACGGCCAAGTTCGCCTAAGGATAACTTCGCCTGAAGCCAAGTTCGCCTAAGGATAACTTCGCCTGAAGCCAAGTTCGCCTAAGGTTTAACTTCGCCTGAAGTGAAGTTCGTTTAGAAAATAAATTAAAAGCGATAAGTTAAAGTAAGCTAATACTAGACCACCAGATTAGGTCAGGCGAGTATTGATACGTGTAACTTGTACAGTTAGCCGAGCTCAGTTAAAGAAGAGATTTACAGCTACCAGAGGAAGAAGCAGAGTTCAGGTGAGTTTCTAGCCCCATTCGTTGTTATGTTTTCGGGGCTGTGTGCATACTCAATGTGATAGTTAATACACTTATCCTAAGAGATAAGTGTATGCCTTATGTGGATAATGTGAAATGTATGAATGATTGCTTGATGGTACGTGAACGATCTTCGGATATTGCACGTACTGTCAGGTTGTAACGCTATGTATAAGGTAAGTATGTTATGTGTGTTTATGTGTATGAACGTGATAAAGATAATAAAAGAAAGAAATGATAATGTATGGTTGTATGGTTACGGAAAGGGTACCGAGCCCTAATAATACTCGAGGTATGATGTATGGTTGTAAGGTAACGAAGAGGGAATCGAACCCTACTAATATTTGGGAACTAGGGAACCGAACCATACCAATATTCGAGAAAAGAAGTGTATGCCGTGTATGATATATGTGATAGATATGATTGATTGCATGACGGTACGTGAACGATCTTCGGATATTGCACGTACTGTCAGGATGTAAATAAAGATATTAATATTGTATGTAATGTGAGGATGATGTATAAACATTATGAATGAAAGCTTGTCGGTACGTGAACGATCTTCGGATATTGCACGTATCGTCAAGGGAAGTGATTAGCTCCTTACATGGATATTAAATAATAACTTATAGATAGTGTTCCTTATATGGATATATATAGAGTTCCTTACATGGATAGAATAATGTTCCTCTTATGGAAAGTAAAATGTTCCTTTTATGGAAAGTATAGTGTTCCTTTTATGGAAAGTATACTGTTCCTTTTATGGAAAGTATAGTGTTCCTTTTATGGAAAGTATAGTGTTCCTTTTATGGAAAGTATAGGGTTCCCTCTATGGAAAGTATAGGGTTCCTTCTATGGAAAGTATAGGGTTCCTTCTATGGATAGTAAAGTGTTCTTTCTATGGAAAATAAAGTGTTCCTTCTATGGAAAGTATACAGAGTGTTCCTCCTATGGATATTTATACGAGGTTAAGGTAGAAATATGTGTCTTCGGATACGTTAAGAAATATATGAGAATAAAATTGTATGTTGCCTGATTAACTAGAACTCACTCAGCGTAGCTGACTTTTAGTATGCACGCAGGTGAGCTGATTATAGAGTTAGCATGAGGATGACACACGGCATGGATTGAACGGCTGGCATCTGAAGAAAGAAGTAAAGATGTTTTAATATTAAAGTTTTGTGTTATGGTATCAAAGAAAAGATTTAATGTTTTGTAACAAATGATTGATGTTTTATATTCCGCGAAAAGTTTTAATAAACTCTGATTTGAAGGACTGTGTTTATGAGTAAATCCGACGCTAAAGTAGGGCTACCGGGTTCGGGGCCTTACAAGTTGGTATCAGAGCATAAGTTCGAGAGATTTAAGCATCCTACATGCTTAGACTCGAACAGAGAACGGGATTTAAGTAAGAAAAGAAAGAAGATGCCAGTTCAAGAATGCCATGTGTCGCTCAAGCAAAAATCAGTAAAGGTAAGGTGTATGATTAAATGATATATGTTAATGAGAAAGAAAAGATACGTGAACGATAAGGATAGAAGTAATTGATTGTTTGATTTGACTAACTGCTTAAGTAGAACCAGCACAAATAGACTCATAAAGGGAAGCGAATAGGACACGGAAAGCAACGTGATCAGCTAGTCACAGCTGGCCACTGTTATTACCTGTTAGCCTTGCTATCCTTGTACTAAATAGTTCCTTGAGTGATGATGTTTGTGTTGTCCCTTTAAGAATACTGATGGCTGGAGCTGGAGAAGTTGTGGGAACTGGGGGTCGCACTGGACGTCGTGGCAGGCCTCGTCTTGTCTGGCAACCCTCGGCAGAAGAAGCTTCCCACACCGAAGATGAAGGGAGCGCCGCAGGAGGAGACCAGAACAACAACGAAGAAGTTCAACTTAGCCCTGCAGTTCAAGCAGCCATTGTTCAAGCTGTAGTTGCTGCTGTGAAGAACCTGAATCCCGAAGGATCTGCTGGAAGCCGTGAACGAACCGTTGAAGGGGCAGGTGGTAATAATAGAAAGGATGACGAGGGGGAAAGGGGTGACTCGAGTGAGGTAAAGTCTGTGAAAGATGATGATAGGAAGAGGGGCCGAGGCGGTTGCAACTATAAGTCCTTCAAAGGTTGTGACCCGCCTAAGCTGACTGGTTTAGGAGACGCAATCGCTACTCTTCAGTGGATAACCGCCATGGATAAGGTTATCCGCATTAGCGAGTGCCGTCCTGACCAAGCTGTCGGTTATGCCACTCAATCTTTTGAAGATGAGGCTATGTATTGGTGGGAGAGTGTGGAGCAGAGGAAGACCCATGAAGAGATCAAGGCGATGAGCTGGAATGACCTAAAGGACATGGTGATGAAGAGGTTCTGCGCTGATACAGAAGTTGAAAGAGTGGAGATGAAGTTTCTGAATTTGAAAGCGGGAGAGATGACACAACGGGAGTATACTACTGAATTCAACCGCATGTCTAGGTTGGTACCTGACATGGTGAATACCGAAGCTAAAAGGATCAAGTGTTACGTAAGGGGACTTCCACGGAATGTTCGCACTTTGGTTAAGTCTAGTAAGCCCGCAACATTTGACTCAGCCGTGGAATTGGCCGAGATGATTTATGAGGACCTTGCCCACTGTGAAGGGGAAAAGATGGAATCGAAGAAAAAGAACCCAACCCCAGAACCAGAGGAAGCCAAAGAAGTGGATCCACGCAAAAAGAAGGCAAGGCAAGAGGGGTTCACTGCTTGTGAAAAATGTGGGAAGAGACACCCCGGAGAGTGCAGAAAGGGATTAGGTGTTTGCTACAGGTGTGGAAGAGCAGGACATTCCTCTTGGGAATGTGATGATTACCATAGGTGTCACAACTGTGGAAGACGTGGGCACATAGCAAGGGATTGTAAGAAGCCAAAGGGAGGACATGAAGGAGAGAAGAGTGCTTGAGGTTTAACAGATTCCTCCGTATGCTTAGAGAAGACATTCAAGAAGGCTAGATGCTAGCCATAAGTATTAAACCTACATGTAACTTATTGATGACTCGATGCGTGTTGTTTTATGTTGAAATTTAGACTGGTGTTTATTAATTACGGTACAAATTGTCTGAATGCATGTTAGTCATGATAAATTGACGTGTTGTGATAGAGTGTCGACTTAGGCTTTAGCATTAATATGATATAAGACAAAGCCTCTTGAAGATTGAAATGAGACTTGGTACATCGAAGGCTTCATGGACAAGCTACCTTAAATAGCTAATACACATGACCACCATTCGATGACTGCAAAGTCGGAAGTAAGAAGAGTAACTCAGAAAACGAAGGCGATTCGATAAAGCGTGTAAATATAAGAAGTTTTCCTTTTATAGGGAATAAGTTAGGTTTCGGGGACGAAACCTCTTTAAGGAGGGAAGACTTGTAACATCCCGAAATTTCCAAGTAACATTAATTATGTTACTTACTAATAGAGAGAAAGTTTACCCGGGTTATCAGGAAATAAATAATAGAATAAGAGTTGGTATGGGTCGGGTTAGTGTTGGGTAATGGATGTGGGTTGTGGACGTGGATTAAATGAGAATGGGCCTTAGGTCCATGGGATCTCAGGGATATAAATACCCTAACACCCCAAAATATCTTCATTTACATCTATTTCTTCACACACTCAAAACACACACATTTTAACCGATCAAGATTCGAAGCCGAGACCCGAGATTTTGTTGATAGATCTGAGTTGGTAAGGTAAGAACAAATCCAACAAAGCTAATATTACTGAAAATGGTTAGGATTGGATGGGTTAACCGGACCCGAAACCCAAACTGCCCAAATCGGACCCCTGAAACGTTGATTTTAGGCCGATTTGATGGTTGGGATTTGTAGGCGCCGATCATACGATTCCGTGGGTACCAAAATCGAGTTATTTGGCTAAGGAACGAAGGACTTATGGGCAAACAGATCTGCAGCGCGATAACTTCGCCTGCAAGATTAAGTTCGCCTGATGAACTTCGCCTTCAAGCGTAACTTCGCCTTCAAGCGCAACTTCGCCTAAGGATAACTTCGCCTACGGCCAAGTTCGCCTAAGGATAACTTCGCCTACGGCCAAGTTCGCCTAAGGATAACTTCGCCTGAAGCCAAGTTCGCCTAAGGATAACTTCGCCTGAAGCCAAGTTCGCCTAAGGTTTAACTTCGCCTGAAGTGAAGTTCGTTTAGAAAATAAATTAAAAGCGATAAGTTAAAGTAAGCTAATACTAGACCACCAGATTAGGTCAGGCGAGTATTGATACGTGTAACTTGTACAGTTAGCCGAGCTCAGTTAAAGAAGAGATTTACAGCTACCAGAGGAAGAAGCAGAGTTCAGGTGAGTTTCTAGCCCCATTCGTTGTTATGTTTTCGGGGCTGTGTGCATACTCAATGTGATAGTTAATACACTTATCCTAAGAGATAAGTGTATGCCTTATGTGGATAATGTGAAATGTATGAATGATTGCTTGATGGTACGTGAACGATCTTCGGATATTGCACGTACTGTCAGGTTGTAACGCTATGTATAAGGTAAGTATGTTATGTGTGTTTATGTGTATGAACGTGATAAAGATAATAAAAGAAAGAAATGATAATGTATGGTTGTATGGTTACGGAAAGGGTACCGAGCCCTAATAATACTCGAGGTATGATGTATGGTTGTAAGGTAACGAAGAGGGAATCGAACCCTACTAATATTTGGGAACTAGGGAACCGAACCATACCAATATTCGAGAAAAGAAGTGTATGCCGTGTATGATATATGTGATAGATATGATTGATTGCATGACGGTACGTGAACGATCTTCGGATATTGCACGTACTGTCAGGATGTAAATAAAGATATTAATATTGTATGTAATGTGAGGATGATGTATAAACATTATGAATGAAAGCTTGTCGGTACGTGAACGATCTTCGGATATTGCACGTATCGTCAAGGGAAGTGATTAGCTCCTTACATGGATATTAAATAATAACTTATAGATAGTGTTCCTTATATGGATATATATAGAGTTCCTTACATGGATAGAATAATGTTCCTTTTATGGAAAGTAAAATGTTCCTTTTATGGAAAGTATAGTGTTCCTTTTATGGAAAGTATAGTGTTCCTTTTATGGAAATTATAGTGTTCCTTTTATGGAAAGTATAGTGTTCCTTTTATGGAAAGTATAGGGTTCCCTCTATGGAAAGTATAGGGTTCCTTCTATGGAAAGTATAGGGTTCCTTCTATGGATAGTAAAGTGTTCCTTCTACGGAAAACAAAGTGTTCCTTCTATGGAAAGTATACAGAGTGTTCCTCCTATGGATATTTATACGAGGTTAAGGTAGAAATATGTGTCTTCGGATACGTTAAGAAATATATGAGAATAAAATTGTATGTTGCCTGATTAACTAGAACTCACTCAGCGTAGCTGACTTTTAGTATGCACGCAGGTGAGCTGATTATAGAGTTAGCATGAGGATGACACACGGCATGGATTGAACGGCTGACATCTGAAGAAAGAAGTAAAGATGTTTTAATATTAAAGTTTTGTGTTATGGTATCAAAGAAAAGATTTAATGTTTTGTAACAAATGATTGATGTTTTATATTCCGCGAAAAGTTTTAATAAACTCTGATTTGAAGGACTGTGTTTATGAGTAAATCCGACGCTAAAGTAGGGCTACCGGGTTCGGGGCCTTACAATTAAGCTTAAAAGGCTCTAGAACACTCATTGATTTGTATGGTAGCTTTCCATGATGGGTAAAAGTTGAAGTGATATAAACTAAATTTGCTAAACTTACTGTGGAGAGTCATTTTGAAGAAATGTGCATGTCTCCATATACATCTCTCCAAATGATGGGCAGAAAAGCAATTACCCAGTCATACACGAGCCCGTTAGTGTCTTGATCACCAAAATATTGTGCTATTATGTTTATTATTATATAAAAAAGAAGGAAACAAAAAGATGAAAAAAAAGGAGAGAGAAAAATATATAATAAAAAAAAGGATTATTGTGAAGCAAAAATAAAAAAATTCGTATTTCAAAAGCTTAAAGGGTCAAACTAGAACTACAGAGATGGGGGCACACAAGTAAGTCCTGTCATGTCTCGAATGAAAGGCTTGTCAGTTTACTGGCACTAAGTCCAACGTTCAACCTTAAAGCCTAAATTTGCTTTTGTATAAAATCTTTTGATCAAGCACTAGGGGGTTGGAGTCAAATTGGGGTGATCTGGGGAAAGCTAAATACGCTTTGAGAAGAGATATGATGCACCACAGGACCATGAGTGATGTCTATCTAAGCTTTATGCCAAACTGAACCTAATCCATATCAATGATGCAATGAAAATCATGCTATGTTCGTTATAACTGCTATCAACCTGTTTCTTTATGTCATAATAACGTTGAACATGAATCTTGCACCTTAAACAATATGATTGCATGTTCGGATCTTTTAATAAAATGCGGCATATTTATCAAAAACTGAAATTTGATCCCAAATTTTTGCTAAATTACAAGAAGACCGGGTGATTAAATTTTGTTTTATTTGTTGTTTTTGGTCTTATTTTATTTCATTTATTTTATTTTTACTTCTTGTTTACTCTTGTCGAAACAAATGTGTTAAGAAATCGTTTTAAAATTTGTCTTCTGCTAATGAAATATGATTTCGGTTGTTGTGTTATAGTTGGTTCATCTGGTCTGATCTCATTTCAAGTCTTTTCAAGAAAATCATAAAAATTAGAAAAATTAAAAAAATTAAAAAAATATGTCTGTCTTATTTTGTTTTATTTAATTATTTTCAAAATATTTTGGTTTATCTTTCTATCGAAGTTGATTATTCTTTCAAGACTGATTTCTTGCAACGGAAGCATATGAAGTATCTGAGAGTCAAATTGAATGATGCTGTCAAAAAGGGGGAGATGATAGATTATTGGATGCAGATGCTGAAGTTGCTGATCACTAAAGTTGCTGATTATGTTCTAGTAAAGATTTTGAAGATTTTGAAATACCAATTTTTTTATTTTTGCTTCATAATAATCCTTTTTATTATTATTTATTTTTCTCTCTTCTTTTTTTTCATCTTTTTGTTTCCTTTTTTATATAATAATAAACATAATAGCACAATATTTTTGGTGATCAAGACACTAACAGACTCGTGTATGACTGGGTAATTGCTTTTCTGCCTATCCTTCGGAGAGATGTATATGGAGACATGCACATTTCTTCAAAATGACTCTCCACAGTAAGTTTAGCAAATTTAGTTTATATCACTTCAACTTTTACGCATCATGGAAAGCCACCATACAAATCAGTGACTGTTCTAGAGCCTTTTAAGCTTAATAACTTCACCCGTTAGGCACACATAAACAATTTATCTATCACTTTCCAAAGGTTGGATCAATTTTCATTTGAAAATGTTTTGAAGCTTCTGAAAAGCTGTTAACTGAATAAATATATCACTTCCTAGAAAGTTACAGAAGACACACATGTAAAGAACTTAGTCACCCCAGCCACTCTTCAGTTTTCAGGTAAATGGCTATCCCGTATGACCACTAGTAGTTAATAGGACCAAAACACATATAAGAATACGTGTCTGTCCAACTTGGAATTACCGACATAATTTTAAGTGAAAGAATTAAAAACACGAAAAACACATCACAATCACCCCAGATGCTTTCAGTCTTTTGATAAATGGCTATCCTGTGAATCTACAAGTAGATCACTGAAGTTGCTGATTATGTTCTAGTAAAGATTTTGAAAGCATCAGTCTAAGGGGGAGATTGTTGGGCCATAATTTTGTTAGACTGACGCATATCAAAAGGCCATGACATGATCAAGACTAAAGTGAAATAAACAAAGACGAGTTGAAGAATTGCATTGGTGTAATACCGAAATCCCTATGGATTTCGGTTAGGCTAGTCTGAAGTGAAATAAACAAGAACGAAGCTACAAACCAATGGGGAGATTGTTGGGCCTAGTTTTGGATGGTTTGTACTTATTCTAAGTATATTTGGGCTTAATATGTATGTGGGCTTGGGCTACTATGTAAGCCGAGAACTCCTTAAGTTCTCGGTGGGCTTTTGGTGCGTATGGGCTTTGTAGTTTGGTTTCCCTATATATAGTTCTCTAATGTATAGGGTAAAGGTTGCTAGTTCAGTTGTTAGTTGAACACTTTGAGAGCCACCATCTAGAGAGCATTGTATTGTTTGGCTAAGTGGTTTATGTATCTGACGATTGATAATATAATCGTATGCATTGAAAACATATTACGTGTTTATTATATTCATACTGTTCGTCATTGTTCTTGAATCACCACGTTAACTAGATTCCGCATATTTGACGTGTGTTGGTTGATATCATATTGTAGTGATCTAGATTCGGGACTTACAATTGGTATAGAGCCTTAAACCTATTCAGGCTCGATTTGATATTAACAGATTCAAGATATCGGTTTGTTTGGTGGTTGGGTGCGTTTTCTGGCGAGTGGTTCATCGGAGAAGAAGAGTAACTAATTTTGGTGAAAGATTTGTTGTTTGTTTGGAAACAAATCAAATCCTGCTAAACTCGGTTTTGGCAGAGAACTAAGTTACTGTCAAAATTCAACTGATTGACCTGTTTTCGGCCAATAAACTTAGTTCTCTGCCAAAAATATGAGTTTTCGGCCTAAATCAAGGGATCTCGGCCAACATTTGATTGTTCTCGGCCAAGTTTACTAGTTCTCGGCCAAGTCTTACTGTTCTCGGTCAAATTTTTGTTGTTCTCGGTCAACACACTCTGTTCTCGGTCATCTGAGTTTTCGGCCATCTCTATTCTCGGTCAAAGTCAAGCAAAGACAAGGATTCTCGATAAAAGGAAAAAAAGAAATGTATAAGATTCATAACGACAGTCTAAGTAGAGATATGGAGAGAATAAAATCTGAAAATTTTAAACTTAAGAAAAATAAAAAGGGCTTTCTAGACAAAATAGAAGCACAGAACAAGGACATTAAAAAGCTTAATTCTGATTTTAGTATAAAAAGTTGTCATCACCTAGATGCCAAACAAGAAATTGCTTAGTTAACTGCTAAACTGGAAGCCTCCAAGTTATAAATCTTGAATCTAACTACCAAGTTTGAAAAGGCTGAACTTGATTTTAAAAAATTTGATGGTTCCAGTAAAGTAGTTAACTCAATGATTGAAAACCAATTGTGGTGGAAGGAAAATGAAGGTGAGGGAATAGGATACAGTCAAGTTCCCCCACCTTACAACCACAATTATGTCCCTAACCCTGTCACCAAAGAACAAGAGGAAAAGATAAAAAGACATGAAGTATGGTAAACATGTTCAATCTGAAACTGTTGGATCAGGATCCCTAGAGGAAATCAAGCCTGTTTTTAAATGTGTGAACAATTTTGATGCTTCTACTTCATGTGCAGATATAGTAAATGATGTTGCTTCTAATAGTAAAGGGGTTCAGCTAGTGAAAATGAGTCTCATTCTAACGTGTCATCAAACTCATATGACACCACAACTCAAAATTGTACTAATAATAATAAACAGAGTTGTGGCCACAAAGGGAAGGCACGTAAGAGATCATCACAACAAGGACTGTCTCGTCCTCATAGATCCTTCGGATCTCCATGTGTTGATAAATCAATGGGTGCCATTTATGTTAAGAGGCAAACATGTTACCACTGTGGCACGCCAGGACATATAGCCAGAAATTGTGTTCATCGTCTATAAGTTCCATACTACAAGCAAAATCAGAAGGTTGTGCCAAGGGGCAAGAAGAATGGAAAAACCTTTCAGAAGAAGGAATTCCAACATGAGGCTAGTGCTTACGTTGACATTAGAAGAAGGATGAAAGCGTGTTTCGTCTGCGGGAAAGACGGGCATTTGGCAAAGGAGTGTCACTACCGTGTTGTTTACAGACAAGCCCCTCAGGTGAAAGGTAATAAGTTTCAACCGAATCCAGTGGTCAAACAAAATTCTTATTTTAGAAAACCACGAGTATCTGTACAACGGGTCACAGATACTCAAGGATTCAAAGTTAATATGACAGGTTTTCACTCAAATGATTTAGAAAATGTTAAAAGAAAAATAAATTTTTAGAAATCAAAGAGTGTTGAGAGTTCTAAGAATTCGAATTGCTCCACTCCAAAGTCTGTTCCATCAAGTTTCACTGAACCAAGACAGACTTGGAAACTTAAAACTCCGCAACCAGAATCTATCATAACAAATGATTCTGTTAAAGATGGAAATGATATGAGTTGGCAAGAGGTCACATATGTTGATGCTCAAGGAAACCCCAAGACATTTATGACTTGGGTTCCTATGTCCAACTGATCCCGCTATGCGTGTAGGAACAACCACAAATTCATTGTTTATTAAATGGGTTATTCCAGGCACATGAGAGGGCAAATATCCATTGCTTTTTAAATATTTATATCATGAAATGGATTATTTTTTGCCTGGACGGGAATTCAGGCTGATAGAACGTTTTTAATCCGCTCTATAAGTGTGTAGGAACAAATCAGGGAATACATTGCATATTAAAAGGTTTGTTCCAGACATTCAACTCATAAGGATGCAGAATCTCAAAACAAGCTTATTCCTAGGGGAGATTCTCACAAATGAAAAATGATGCCTTGAAGATAAAAGGTAACCGTATCACTTTGATATGAAAGATTGATCAATCAAAATGATTTTAAATTTTTTTTAAAATATATATACAAAAATATGTTCAAATATAGTTTTTCAAGTACAGTCTTTTATTTTGTTTTATTTCAAAAAAAGTGAAAATGACTTGAAATGCGACCCACCATCAGTAATAATAACCCGCGGGATACCAAACCGAGCAAAGATGTTTGATTGAACAAATATGCATACTACCGAATGGTCATTGGTTCTTGTTGCTACCGTTTCTACCCACTTGGACACATAACCGACCGCAACCAAAATATATAGAAAATCCATTTGAGTTTGGAAATGGGCCCATGAAGTCAATGCCCATACATCAAAAATCTCTAACACCAAAATCGATTGCAATGGCATTTCATTCCTTTTTGAGATACTACCCATCTTTTGGCAATTCAAGCAGTGTCGGGCATACTCACTTGCATCTTTGAAAATGGTGGGCCAATAAAACCCACTTTGAAGCACCCCGGTAGCCCGTTTTCTGACCGCTAAAATGACCCCCGCAGGCCGATGCATGTGCATGAGTCAAAACCTCCAACACCTCGGACTTGGGAATACACCTTCGTATAACTTGATCCGAACCAATCTTGAACACATCCGGTTCATCCCAAATATATTGTTTCACTTGAGCCATGAACCGTTGCCTTCTTTTCTTCACCCAATGACTTGGCATAGATCCCGTGGCTAAATAATTCACAAAATGCGCATACCACGGTGCGGTCGATACGGTGAACAATTTTTCATCGGGAAAGCGTTCGTTTATCTCTATCGTATCGTCAATACATTCAAGTGGAATCCGAGATAAGTGATCCGCTACTACATTCTCACAACCTTTCTTGTCCCGGATTTCAAGATCAAATTCTTGCAACAATAACACCCATCGAATCCAACGTGGTTTCTCATCATTCTTTTCCATCAAATATCAGACCGCGCTATTATCCGAGTACACCACAACTTTACTTCCCAAAATATATGACCGAAATATATCTAAGGCGTACACCACCACTAGTAACTCTTTTTCGGTAGTGGTATAATTCAATTGCGCCTCAGATAAAGTTTTGCTCGCGTAATATATCACCATCGGATTTTCTCCACTCTTTGACCCAAAACTGCTCCGACTGTGCTGTCTCTAGCATCACACATGATTTCAAACGGATTTGACCAATCCGGTGATTGTAGTATGGGTGCTTGTACCAACTTCTCCTTCAAGCTGTCAAAAGCTTACAAACATTCATCAGTAAACTCAAAGGGGAGATCCTTCAATAAGAGATTACATAAAGGTTTTGAAATTGCACTAAAACCTTTAATGAATCTCCTATAAAATCCGGCATGTCCCAAAAATGTTCTCACCCCTTTAACATTTTTCGGGGGTGGTAAAGACGAAATTACTTTTATTTTAGCTTGGTCAACTTCCATTCCCCTACTTGAAACCACATGACCCAACACAATGTCCTCTTGCACCATGAAGTGACTTTTTTCCCAACTCAACACCAAGTTTGTCTCAACACATCATTTTAAAACCTTTTCTTAATCAACGAGACACGACTCGAACGCTGAGCCAAAAATAGAAAAATCGTCCATAAAAACTTCAAGTGATTCCCCGACCATGTTAGAAAAGATGCTCATCATGCATCTTTGAAAAGTAGCCGGGGCATTACACAGTCCAAATGGCGTTCGCCTAAAGGCAAAAGTACCATATGGACACGTGAAGGTGGTCTTATGTTGGTCATCGGGATGAATTGCAATTTGATTGTAACCCGAATATCCAACTAAAAAACAATAATATTTCTGATCCGAAAGTTTTTCAACTATTTGATCAATGAATGGTAATGGAAAATGGTCTTTTGAGGTTGAATTATTTAATTTTCTATAATCGATGCACACTCGCCACCCGGTTACCGGTCGGGTGGCGATTTTGTTCACCATTATCACCTTTTATTACCTGGATGCCGGCTTTCTTGGGCACTACCTGTGTCGGGCTCACCCATGCACTGTCTGAAATGGGATAAATGATCCTCGCATCCAACCACTTGATAACCTCCTTTTTCACCACTTCTCGTAAATTCGGGTTCAATCGTCTTTGAGTCTCCCTTGTTGGTTTAGCCTCCTCATCAGTATTTATTTTATGCATAACAATCGAAGGACTAATACCCTTTAAATCCGCAAGCATCCATCCAATGGCAGCCTTATGTGCTCCCAACACTTTTACCAACGCCCTCTCTTGTTCTTCCTCCAAGTTAGAAGAAATGATAACCGGAAGGGTTTTATTCTCCCCATAAATGCATACTTCAAGTGACTTGGGAGTTTCTTCAATTCAACCTTTGGTGGACACTCCAAAGATGGCTTTGTGTCCGAATTGATCTATGTTGGCAAACTCTCAAATTGATGTGTACATGGTGGTCTTCCCTCTTGCATAGCTAAGACATCTTGTTTTTGTTCTTCCATCCTCAAAGCACACATGTGTACCTGTTCAGAATCATCACAAATACAAGCTTCTACACAATCTTCATCATATTCATGAGGAAAACAATGGTCCACCAAATCTGCCATAAAACATTCTTCACAACTCAAAGAATTAGCAACGTTAGTAAAAACATTAAGGCTCATTTTTCGATTACCAAACGCTATGTCAACAGTACCAAATCTACAATCAATGATTGCATGGGCAGTGTTCAAAAATGGTCGACTCAAAATAACATTTTGTTGTTGACTTGCGTCACCCGATGAATAATCTAACACCAAAAAGTCCACATGATAATAAAAATTCTCCACTTTCACACTTACATCCCGCACAACACCACGGGGGAGTTTATGAGACAAATATGCCAATACAATTGTGGTCTCTAAACGTTTCAAAAGACCAAAGTCATATTGGCCATATAAACCCCCCGGAAGAATTCTTACTCCATCCCCAAGATCTAGTAATGCCCTAAACATTTGAAAATAGCCTACTTGAATATTAATTAAGGGTGTACCCGAATCTTGAATCTTAGGAGGAAGATCTCCTTTTAAAACCGCACTTACCCACTCAGTTAAATCCACTCGTTTAGGCATTTTTTGTTGCCTTTTTTGAGTGCATAATTCTTTTAAAAACTTAGCATACGCGGGCACTTGTTTTATTGCCTCAAGTATAGGTAAATTTACTTTTACCTGTTTAAACACTTCCCACATCTCCTCCTTTTGAGGACCTCTTTTAACAATTACATTTTTCTTTCCCAGGTCAAGCAAAGCTGAAGGAAATTAAACCGCATTTGGTTCGACTTCCTTGTGTTTATCTTTTAAATTTGAAGTTTGACCCGGATTTTGTAACTGTTTTTCAAAAGTGACATGTTTAGTGGGTTTATTGGTTTCAATTTCGTCATCACTTTCATTACCCGTAATGTCCTCGACTTCCCCATCAACCACACCCGGTGATAAATCCTTTTTGTATTCTTTACCACTTCTTAACACACTAATATGATTTATAGGAACGTTACTAGATGAACTATGGAACGGGTTTACCTTAGTGTTGCTTGGCAGTTGGCCTTTATTTTTCTTCAATTCTGACACATTAGTTGCTAGTTGACCCATTTGTGTGGTCAACGATTGGATGGCTTTATCTCGAACTTCATCCTTTTGCATTCGAGCTTCATGAAGTTGATTTCTCTGTTGCATATATTGTTGCATCATTTTCAACATGTCCATAACTTCATTTGCACTTGATGAACCTTGACCCGCAGACCCACTTTGACCACCACCCCCTTGACCTTGGAACCCTTGATTATTCCCGCCATAAAAATTACCTTGGTTATTATATTGTTGGCGAGGAACATAATTTCCTAGATTTCCTTGAAGTGCATAACGAAAATTCGGATGATTTTTCAACCCGGGGTGGTAAGTATTGGAGTTCATGTTGTAATTCCTACCACCTCCTTGGCCTTGAAGTGCATTCACCTCCTCCACTTGCACTTGACCCACCGTACACACTTCCGAAGCATGACCCAACTCGTTACAAATCGTACAAACATCAATTACTTGATTAGTGGTTTGTACCCCCTCCTTCTTCCACAGCTTGCACTTGTGGTCTACCAATCGCCGGTCTTGCTCTTCTTCCGGTTTGGTCATTTCTCTTCGATGTAACCGCCATTTGTTTCAAATATGCCCAATCATCTTGTTCATAATTGGTACCGAATGTACCATTTGTGATCGACCTCAAATCCCATTCATCTTCCATACTCAACCCCTCATGAAAAGCATTCAACAACTCCCATAAAGCAATACCGTGATGAGGACAATCTTTAATCATCATGTTAAACCTCTCAAATGCTTCATGAAACATCTCACTCGATTGTTGTTGGAAGGTTCTCAAACTCCTTCTTGCATCATTGGTCCTTTGGGCCATGTAGAATTCTTCCAAGAATCTTTGTTGCATCTCGGCCCAAGTATAGATGGATGCGGAAGGCGATGTGTAAAACCATCTCTTTGCCTTGTCTTCCAACGAAAATTGAAATAAGACCAATTTAACCTCATCCGATGTAAAACCTTAACCCCCAATCATGTTGCAAATAGAATCATATGCCTCCAAGTGAAAGTAAGGTTCCTCCGTTGCTAGACCCTTATACTTAGGTAGACTTTGGAGGGAATTTGTTCTCACCTCAAATGTCCTCCCTTGTTGATTATGAGGAATAACCACTGGAGACGGGTTATTAGTAATTTTCGGTCGGAAATGAGCTTCAATACCCCTTACCATCTCTCTCGCATGTCTTCTTGGTACCCCCATTGGTACTCTTGGTTGACCCATTTGCCTATAAACGGATCTTGGAGGTGCAAATTGTTGAAACTGTGGTTGGGGAATTTGTTGTTGAAACTGTTGATCTTGGTGTGCCCTTGTGATTGAGCTTGTGGTTGTTGAATAATCAGTGGCGGGTGAACTTGTTGAACAACAACCGGTTTTTGTGGAGCTTGTTGTTGAAAAACCGGTTGTGGTTGTCTATTACTCTCTTGCAACGGTTCAGGTTGTTTCCATTGACCATAACCAAAATTTCCCGGATTTACCCTTTTGCTTCCATCACCTCCCATGTAGTAACCTTCCACTTCATACCCCTCAAATTCACTATCAAACACATATCCGTGTCCGAAACCTTGTGTTCTTGAATGTTGCATGAATGGTAGGGTTTGATATTGGTAGTTTGATTGTGATTGTTGGAAGTTTGGTTGTTGGTTTGTTGAGATGATGATGCACCAAAGGTAGGAAAAAGGTTAGAAATAGATGGCAATGTGGATGATGTTGAGTAGGTGTAATGAGCAGTTATGGGTTCGGTTGTGTGAGTTGGGTTCAATTAGCTTGATGTTGTAGGTATAGTAGTAGTGATCGGTGGAGGTGGATTTGGTGGAGGTGTGGTTGGGATTGTTTGACCCGAAGTGGGAGCTGGTGAATCCATGGTGCTGTTTGATGCGGTTGGAGAACCAAGAAGCTTGTTCTCCCCAAGTAGGACTCGGTTTCTCCAAGTGTTGTCAATCTCAGGATCAATAACTAGTGGTGATGACCTGTTAGATCTTCTAGTATGCATACACCTGTAGGTACCTGCACACTAACACAACCACCGTAAACCCGAAAATAACAAACAATAACTACAAAAACTAACACACGTTGCACACTACTCCCCGGAAACGGTTCCAAAATTTGACGTGAGGTCGAAGACTCGCTCAAAAATAAACCGATTACAACTAATTAGATAGTTGTAAGCGGGTATCGAACACAGGGAGTTTGTGGAAAAATGCGTTACTGTTGGTTCAGCCGGGACCGAGACGATCCGAGCGCGTTCGAGACGGAAGGTTTGATAACCAAAGACGGATAGAAACAAACACGAAACAAACGATTTCATTGATAAAAAACGAAAGATTACATGCTTGTTTAAACACTGAAATCACGATCTATGGCAGGGGGAGGTCGAGCATGGCCTCCCCCCTCATCCGGACAGCACCTGGGCTCCGGGCACGCAAAAACCTCAAACTCTTACCTGTTCACGCCTGAAAGCTGGTATTTATACCCGCTGCCATTCGGTCAGGACTCATTCGATCGAATGAGTCCTATTCGATCGAATGGCAGACTCATTCGATCGAATCAGAAACTCATTCGATCGAATGAGTATCCATTTGAAAATGCTTTTTCAAATGGATCACTTTCAGCGTGAACCACTTCCTAGGTGTACAGCATACAACATAAACATTCTAAACTATTCGCCAAGCGACGGCCACAAAACATGCACCAACATATTCCCCCTTGGACGTTGCTTGCGAATTGCTGTAGACACCTCTTGCAATCTTCAGTCAAATCTTCTGCTATATCTTGATAATCACGTTGAAGAATACCATCATTGCAGCAAGATTCCCCCTTAGACTGAACTCTCGGTTAATGATGCAAAGTGTTCTCCATTGCTGACATCTTCAGACAAAACAATCTGTTTAAAAACAACCAACTATAGAAATTCCCCCTCAGACGTTGGCGTGTATCCCAATATATAGACGTGTAAGCTCATATCGTCTTCCGCTGACTTAATAATGTATTGGGCAATCTTTGATGAGGCTTCCGATCCACAGCTACTCCCCCTAAACAGATTAGTTTGTATGCAGATTCATCATCGGAGACAAAGACACATCATTAACTTCGTGATTGCGAATCACCATTCTTCAACAGGATGCAGAAGTTGCTTTTGACAGTACTTCGTTGACTTCTTCAACAGTAGCAGCTTCTGCAGGAATTGTTGAACTTGGAAATGATTGAGGAACATTTGACTCTTTTGCTTGATCCTCCTTAATCTCCACTGATGACATCTTCAGAATGCGGAAAATAAATTAAACTTGGTTGGCCCATAAATAGTCAGATGCTCCTGACTACCCCACAATAACTCATCAGTAATCACTTTTCTCTGTTCTTCTGTGTTCTTATAACAATCACCACTGCAGAAGCTCAATGAACAAGGGGTTATCCATTAAACTTGTAAACGATAATTCCTTCAGGTGATTGTGCTTTGTTCATTGCCCCAATTTGCCGCTTTAACCATTAAACATTTAAACGCTCTGACTTTCCCGGCAAATATCAGTGAAAAATTTCACTATCACCAAAACTTTTCTGGATTGTAATCAACTTGTATAGGATGTCCAGAAAAATCTTCATCACTGACCCGAAAATTAACCGAAAATTTCCCGGAAATTTTGTCGAAAAAAATTTTATTTTTGCCAAACTTTTTCAGAAGACTTCCTGACTGATAAAAATGGCTTGGGCAAATTTTCGTGTAAGCGGGCATTCCAGATTTTTTTTTTTTTTTTTTTTTTTTTTTGGTCTGGAACGTGTTCGATCGAATACAATCTGATTCGATCGAATGAAGAACTGGTTCGATCAGCTATTTGAATTTGACACTTTGAGCGGGAAAACCAGTTCGATCGAATACAATCTGATTCGATCGAATGAAGAACTGGTTCGATCAGCCATTTGAATTTGACACTTTGAGCGGGAAAACCAGTTCGATCGAATACAATCTGATTCGATCGAATGAAGAACTGGTTCGATCAGCTATTTGAATTTGACACTTTGAGCGGGAAAACCAGTTCGATCGAATACAATCTGATTCGATCGAATGAAGAACTGGTTCGATCAGCTATTTGAATTTGACACTTTGAGCGGGAAAACCAGTTCGATCGAATACAATCTGATTCGATCGAATGAAGAACTGGTTCGATCAGCTATTTGAATTTGACACTTTGAGCGGGAAAACCAGTTCGATCGAATACAATCTGATTCGATCGAATGAAGTCAATCGAATGGGCGGGAAAACTGGCGTTTGAATTTGACACTTTTGAGCGGGAAGACTGATTCGATCGAATCAGTCAATCGATTAGGCCTATTCGATCGAATGGGGAACTCGTTCGATCGAATGGACTGATTCGACTCCTTCAACGCCAGCCCAGAAAACGCGAAGAACACGAAGAACACACCAACAGTTTAACGTCCAGAACGCATAAAATCAAGAGCTCGGCTTGCTAGATCGGTTGTTAGACCTTTCTAGCGGTAACCGTGGCTCTGATACCAATTGTTGGTTCAGCCGGGACCGAGACGATCCGAGCGCGTTCGAGACGGAAGGTTTGATAACCAAAGACGGATAGAAACAAACACGAAACAAACGATTTCATTGATAAAAAACGAAAGATTACATGCTTGTTTAAACACTGAAATCACGATCTATGGCAGGGGGAGGTCGAGCATGGCCTCCCCCCTCATCCGGACAGCACCTGGGCTCCGGGCACGCAAAAACCTCAAACTCTTACCTGTTCACGCCTGAAAGCTGGTATTTATACCCGCTGCCATTCGGTCAGGACTCATTCGATCGAATGAGTCCTATTCGATCGAATGGCAGACTCATTCGATCGAATCAGAAACTCATTCGATCGAATGAGTATCCATTTGAAAATGCTCTTTCAAATGGATCACTTTCAGCGTGAACCACTACCTAGGTGTACAGCATACAACATAAACATTCTAAACTATTCGCCAAGCGACGGCCACAAAACATGCACCAACAGTTACTAAGTAGCGATACAATTTACCTGTATTAATCTAAGTGCAAAAAATATATTCAAAGATTTGGTTGTTGGGTTTTTTTTAACAAAAAGAATTAGAGAAATAAACAAGTTTTTATAACAATCTGAGAAACAACTCTTTCCCTGATTTCAGGTTTTCAATATTGATAATATTAATGTTAACGTTTACTGTTGGGATGAACTATATAGACATAATTCATGAAAGTGTGTTTGCATGTGATCAAAGAGGACAAAGTACTTGGATTATAAAAATGCAAGGTTGTCACTCGATAATCTGTTTAATATAGTTAACCCTAATTCTCTTCTACTAAATCTCGATTTCCTATGGCACCAAGAACGGATAGTCAAGAACAAAAATTTATACTATATTAACAATTACAAAGCAAACTCATAATCACCAAAGCAATACAATCAAATGATCAAATTACTATCCCACAAATAACATAAACAATTCACAAATAGTCAATTCAAATCTTACAATTCGGGAGAGAACATAAAGAGTACTAGCCACTCATCATTCGGTTCATCATAGCATCAATTAAAGTATGTAGATGAATCCAAAATACCAATTCAACGATTACAATCACCAAAATAAAGTACTTGCACTCCCAAAGTCGTCCTCAAGGTGAAAAGACAGCCAAAACCGACTAAAAATAATCAGGAAATCGGGCAGTTACGACCCGAAACGTGGCCCACGGTCTACACCTTGGGTCACGGTGTTTTGTAATTTCGTTGAACCGTGACCCACGGTTCACACCGTGGGCCACGGTGGCCCCCACGGTGACCACAGAGGCCACGGTACGGTGGCGTCTGTTCCTTTTGTTCATTTGGACCGTGGATCACGGTTTAGACCGTGGGCCACGGTGGACTTCAGCCACAAACTCCATTTTCCACTAGTTCTGATCTTCTTAACTCGTCAGTTCCTTTGGTTTCTTCGTTATAAACCATAATAGCTCCGGAACCTCCTCTTAACCTACAAATAACCGCAAAGCAGTAGTTATCTAATTCCACAAGATAAATCGATTAAATGCATGATTATTAACGGTCTTAAATCTATTAAGGGTTGTCCAATGGACCATCCGTCAATGGGCGGTCCAACTCAATTACTTTTATTCGTTAGTTTCGTTGGGTCATTCAGACTGCCATGGAAAGCTCATGGGAGGCCAACACACAAATTATGTTGCGTTAGTTTATTGAAAAGTTAACTTAATCAAATAAAATTTTAACTTTTAAACTGACCTTATCTCCTCTTCTAGTTATCACGCATTAATCGTATTGACTACATCATATAATAGGTATTTACGCAATTTACTCCTTATCTTACAATCTTTTACCTTTATTCCTCATGATACGACGCAAATCACTCATTTATAAAAGCAAAGTTATTCTAAGTTATCTAAACATTAAACTTTATTATTTAATTGGTTTTCTCAACTTATCCTTCATCTTATAAATCTTTATGTTTGGTCCTTGTAGAATGTCTCATCTAAGAAACCACCGTTGTCCTAGTCATCAATCGTCTAGTTCTCGTGACCGCCATAAGGCTGCTTGTATAGCCAAGGAGTTAACTGCCGCGAACCCTAGGATAGTAACCCAAATTCAAAATATCAATGCAATTGGTCTAACCATTTCCACTAATCTCTCTGCTTGTAACTACAAACCATCTACCTCCACTCATCCTCACAACAAGAAACATAAGAACCTTGCTGCAACCAGTTCTACCCAACCGCAAGCCTCTTTAACATTTCCAAACAAGAAACTTTACCAGGGTCCTTACCCGTTATGCTCCATTTGTAACCGTCATCGCCCGATTAAATCCCTATGCCGCCGTTGCACCCAATGCAACCGTTATGGCCACTTTTCTAATACTTGTCATGTACCACATAGTGCAAAAGTTGTCCCGCGACAGTCTGTGCCATCTGCTCCAAGACCCCCTAGTACACCATATGCCCAACGTGATGCCCCTACTATCCGTGCGTGCTACCATTGTGAAAACCCTAAACATCTCCGCGATATGCGCCCTCAGATTATCCATACTAACCAAACTCAAGCTATAACTACACCATACTACTTTATCCATGCCCATCAAGTCCACACCTATCAATCCCACGTCCTTCAAGCTCCTCTCGTCAAGCAAGATCATACGTACTTAGCCCAAACTTATCAAATCATGCACCCACAAGCTCAAGTTTACCAAACATACTCTAATAAAACAATCCTCTTGCAAACCATTCAAGCTCAACTTATTCAAGCGATGCCGACTCAATCTACCTCGTATTCCCAAGCTCTTAGGGATCAAATCAATCAAGATGCTAAAGTCCCAAGGTTTCAAGTCATGCGCAACTGAGGATTTAAGCTACTAGAAGACTTTGCCACCCATCGTATTCTATCCTATTTGAATTTGATTTTTGCTTTGTATCGAATCTCTAATAATTGTTGGATTGACGTTGAATATTAAAGTTCTAGTTATTATCGAAGGGTTGTTTTTCAAAATTCCCTATTTAAAATAACCAAAACTACAAATTTTTGTTTACTTAAAAGGTGTCTCACTTATAACTTTTTTCCCTAAAAGATTTCTATTTTACTATTGAAATTAAATTTTCAAGCGTTTTTGAAAATCCACACGATGTGACAAATCATGTGGACCATCCAAAGATGAAAATAATTATGGTCCGGAAAACGAAGTCCTCGCATGGAAATCACAATGCATAAAATTGTGTGTAATAATATAGAATCGAAAGTAGTTGGGATAACAGTACAAATGTAAAGATGATGATGACATCGTGGATATGCCGCTAGTACATCCTATATATAAGTGGCTTTATCGAATTTTCATTTGGAGCGTTATTTGAATATTCAAAGTTATGTGTTATGATAAATTTTATAATTTATATTTAGAATTTTTCTTTTCCTCAAAAGTTAATGGTGTTGTTATGGTATTCCTTAATTTCGGGACGAGTATTCCCAAAAGTAGGGGATACTGTAACAACTCGTATTTTTCAGTTATTATTTTAATCCATTTACCTGACCCGTTTCTATGTTCGGGAAATTTTTATCCATAAAATATTTCGTCTATCAATTTAATATTATTTTATTTATATTTGTTATTATAATTATTTAATATATTAAATCAAATTTCAAACATATACATTTTTTACCCTAAAATATACTTTAACCCTATTTTGTTTCCACCTCAATAGTCTAGGGACTAATCTGCAAATATGAATATTATAATCCATTTACCCAGTTACCCATTAACCCAACCCGTATCCATGACCCGTTACTAAACCCGTCTACCCAAATTGATATCTTGAACCACAATTTTCGTCAGAAACTTGAAAATTGAATCTTGTGTATTATTACTGTTACCATATCAACCTTGCAGACACTCGTAATTAGGAATCCAGATCTTAGGTGATACGTTATGATCATTTATTCAGGCCGTCATAACTCATGAAGAAATATACATCATCACAATCGATATAATTCAATTCAAGCTGCATACATCATCCCCTGCCCATCGCTATGAAAACCCCCATGGTTAATTATGTGTTCATAACCTGCAAGACCCCGTTCTGGAACAATGCATCGCCGGCTATATATCTTTTTATTTGGTTATCAAATCTGCATCTGAATAGGTAATTAGTTATATGAATGGACTCATCGCGTTTCACTCTTCCTTAACCCCAAAATTAATCGGCCAAACGATTAACGATTTGGTCGATTGATGATCTAGGGTTCATGTCAAAATCCGGTTCGCAACTGTGTATTTCATGATTATAATCAACTAAACCCCTAGCCCAGTTGGCTAGGGTGTGCGTGTTAAGGCTGCTGAGGCTGGGGGCTCGGGTGTAACAACTCGGACTTTTCAAAATCTATAATTTTATTATAACATGAACCATTTCGATGTTCGGGAATTTTGCTGCATTTATCGAGAAAATTAACTATTAATATATTATTATTTAATTAATTATATATTATGTAATTATAACTTTAGTATTTTGGCAAACATTACTCAAACTAAAACTATTACCTCTTTTTGTACCGATCTTCAATCTGCAGGGGCTGGATTGCAATTATTATTATTACTATCCTCTTAACCCATTTAACTCTAGATCCGACCCAAACCCATACCCGTATAATAAACCCGTTTACCCATTTGTTTAGCTTGGACCACAATTCTCGTAACAAACATAGAAATTGAATCAATATTATGATTTACATGCTATTTACGGCTTAACCGACATTCTAATTACGATAATTAGATCAAAGATTGATTTTTTTCTGATTATACTAGGCCGACTCAAATTTCCTTTTAATATACATGATAACGAGCTTTAAAATTCAATTAAACTTCCGGTTTGCATCTATATACCAGGGCATAACTAAACCCTATATCTAATTATATAATTTATCCAAAGTCTTATAAAAATTTACTTAAGTATTCTTATGTAATTTTGTATAATTAAAATAATATTATTTATGATAAATCGTTGTTAAATAAAAGTAATAAAATTGATAATAAGTCTAAGTCATATTTAACTTTCGTAAGAACACACCCGATCATCAAATCCCGAACCTCTATTTAATTTTAGCTTCATTATTCCATTCATATTTATTTCCTCAATTATTGTAATTAAGATTCTCGCCAGTATTTTCCTGAAGAGCTTGATCTATATCTTTTTCTTAAACGAGTAATTATATCTTTGCTTAATTGCTAAGGTGAGTATTTCACTCCCCTTCTTTTACTTATTTTTAACCATTTTGGGGACATATGCGTTCGTAAATATTTTACTATTATTTAATACTCAAACTTGCATACATGTCAGAGAGGTACAACATATTCTCAGACTAGTATGATCATACGCCCGTCGTATTAGCCATCTTTCAGTTCATCTGACATTGAGCTTACCGACAACATTATTTACTTGCTCATTGGTTAAATTGCTTATATCACTTGACACAGTTTGCTCTTTTATATTATTATTATTATAGTGTCTTAAATATGGTGTTATATTCACTCAACCTAGTGTTGACAGAACCTATTTATATTTTTAACGCATAAGCAGGTTATCGCATGATATGATTATCAAGATTATTTGGAGACACTTAGGATTTCATGCTAGAGAGAAAAACAAAAATTTAGATCTTATTTTGTCTTTAATTATTTTAATGATTTTTATGTACTATGATTATTTGAATTTGCTGTACAATTTAAATTGGAAAATTTGATATCATAAATTTTAATTTTGTATGATAATACCTTGAGAGCTGTGAGCAATCAACCCACGCCTGGCATTTCCGTCTTAGGTTGGGGTGTGACAGATTGGTATCAGAGACGAAGGTTTAAGATAGGACGTTAGTGGTGCCATAGTAACATGCTTAGGAGCCCCATACGTGCTATCTGAAACCTTTATGTGTTCAAATTAATTAATTGTTTACAACTTTCCTTAGTTTAATTACTTTTGCTTATTATTATATTGTTATGCTCACACACACAAGTCCGAGGCTATGCCTCAACATTCAAAGAAAAATTTTCTTAATTAAATTGTCTTTTTATTTTTGGAAAATTCCTTAAGAATTCCATACTTTTGTTTTTACTCATTCACCTTAAGGCACAAGTTCCTGTAGTAACTGGAAATGGGAGAGTACTGTGAGTTGGGCCTTGGCAAACCGGTTCCGAGAACCCAAGGTAAGTCGTTATTCCTTACTCGGAGGATAACCTTGCCACAATACTCGAGCTTATAAGCTAAAGCGGGAACACAACTGTCATATAACCGACACCTTAGGTTGTTTTAAACCGAATTCATGGTGGTTTGTGGCTAAATTCAATCTTTCCGATTGTTGTGTTTTGTTATATAAATAGTTAGTTAGGTGAAAAATCCATGGTATCCATGGGCACTCCTACTATTCATTCCTCATCTTGTTTTCAATGTTTTTGTTGCATTTCATAATACTTGGTGGTTCACGAGATGCTCCAACCACTCATATTTCTCTCTCGTTTATTAGTTATATAGTTTGGTCGGTGAAAACGCCATGTAACGCTCATGGGCCGACAAACTCTATTGTATTGTTAATTCGTTAATTAGTTGGGACAGTTAAAATGTCATGTAACGCTCATGGGCTGTCCAACTCAGTTGTTTTTATTAGTTAGTTCGTTGGGTCTTTCAAACTGCCATGGAAAGCTCATGGGAGGCCAACACACAAACTTTGTTTCGTTAATTTTTTGTTAAGAATACTCAATAAATTAAATTTTAACTTTTTAAACTTACCTCCTCTAGTTATCATCATACATTAATCATTTTACTACATCATCTAATAACTATTTACGCAATGTACCACTTAGCAATGTACCACTTATCTTGTAACCTTTTACTTTTATTCCTCATGATATGACGCAAATCCCCCACTTCTAAAAGCAATTTTTTTATAAGCTATCTAAGCAATTAAGGTTTTATAGTAAAAGATTTTCCTCAACTTATTCTTATAAATATTTATTTTTTATCTGTATATAATGTTTCCTCTAAGAAACCACCGCTATCCTCGACATCAATCATTTGATTCTCATCACCACCGTATAGCTGCTTGTATAGCCAAAGAGTTAACTGTTGGAATCCCTAGGTTAGTGACCCAAATTCAAAACATCCATGCAACCGACCCAACCTTTTCCACTAATCCCTCTTCTAGTAACTGCAAATCATCTACCTCCACTCACCCTCAGAACAAGAAGCATAAGAATCCGACTACAACCAATCCTACCCAACCACAAGCCTCTTCAACTTTTTCAAAAAAAAGACCCTACAAGAGACGTAAGAACCCCATCTGTAATACTTGCGACTGTCACCACCCGATCAACCTCAATTGTCATCCTTGCACCAATTGTAACCGTTATGGCCACCTTGCTGATTACTGTCGTCATGTTTGTAGTGCACCAACTTTCCCACAACGATTTGAGACGCCCGTTTCTTGAAACGGTACCATGCCATCTACTCGACCAGGTATTCCTAATACCCGTACTTTCTACCATTTAGGAGAACCAAATCATCTCCATAATTAGTGTCATCATAGTATTCATGCTCAACAAGCTCATACTACACCCTACTACTTGATTCATGCTCGCCAAACTCAAACCCATCAACCTCATGTCCTTCAGCTCCTCCCATCAATCAAGGCCAACCTTACCTAACCCAATATTACCAAGTTCCGCACTCGCAAGCTCAAGTTTACCGAACATATTTTAACCAAACAACCCTCTTACAAACGGTTCAAGTTCAACTCATTCAAGCTAGCCCAAGCCAATCTACCTCGACTGCTCCAACTCCTATGAATGCAACTCCTCATGGTGCTTCAAGTCACGTCAAATAAGCTACTCAAGGACCTTGAAGACTATTAATACTTTTCTTATCTTATCTTAGTCTATTTTGTCTTTTTCCTAATTATGTAACACCTTTTTATGGCATTGAATTATTTTAGTTGAACTATTTATCTTTTGCGCATTGTACCTTATGAATAAAATTTCTGTTGTTTATTGAGGTTAATTCTATCTTACTTCCTTACATTCATTTATCACAACCCATTCACCTCAACTATTAATAAGTTATCTCTTTTATCAACATTAAATACTTATACTTTTAATTTTAAAAGATGTCTTAAAATTTTCTTTGTTTTATTAATCCATTGCAACTTTTGAAACTGTTTTATACATTGGTGATTTTCTAGTGTTATAATTAAAACTCTTTAAAACTTTTGTTTTCTCAAAATCATGTTCTTTAAATGTTTTGTAACCCATACAATGGGAGGAGTTATGTGGACCATCCGACGATCTAAGTAATTACGGGTCGACACGTAATTACCAAAGTCCTCGCATTGAAATCATAATCCGAATAATTGTGAGTCATAATATGGAATCGTTAGTAGTTGAGATAATGGTACAAATGTAAAGATGATAAGGACATGGTGGATGCGCCGCTGGTACATTCTATATATAAGTGCCCTTATCGGATTTTCATTTGGAGCGATATTTCAACTATTCAAAGTTCTGTATTATGATTAGTTTTAAATCGTATGTATTTTTATTAAAATATAATGGTGTTGTTATTGTATTCTTTAATTTTGGGACGAGATTCCCTAAAGTAGGGGAGACTGTAACAACTCGGACTTTTCAAAATCTATAATTTAATCTAAACTCGACCCATTTCGATGTTCGAGAAATTTTACCGCAATTATCGAGTAAATTAACTATTATTATATTATTATCATTTAATTAATTATATATTATGTAATTATAACTTTAGTATTTTGGAAAAAATTACCCAAACTAAAACTATTACCTCTGTTTGTACCCATCTTCAATCTGCAGGGGCTGGATTGCAATTATTATTATTACTATCCTCTTAACCCATTTAACTCTAGATCTGACCCAATCACATACCCGTATAACGAATCCGTTTACCCATTTATTTAGCTTGGACGACAATTCTCGCAACAAACATAGAAATTGAATCAATATTATGATTTACATGCTATGGCTTAACCGACATTCTTATTACGTTAATTAGATCAAAGATTGATTTTTTTTTCTGATTATACTAGGCCGACTCAAATTTCCTTTTAATATACATGATAACGAGCTTTAAAATTCAATTAAACTTTCAGTTAGCATCTATATACCAGCGCATAACTAAACCATATATCTAGTTATATTTTCCAAGTCGATTGTTTGGTGTTCATAAGCTGTTCTTGGCCGTCGGTTTCCGTTCTCAATTCATTATCAAGAATCAGTGTTTCAGGTAATAAATATATGTATCAAGTTCGCTTTTGAATCACTTTTAATACCCATAACATTAATCAAACTAACAACAAACAGATCAATCAATTATTAATTTTAGGGTTCTTAGTTCATATGGTTCTTTGTCAAAATGTATAAAATATTTGGTTCTCATGCTTTTAACAAGTTACTGGGTAGCTCAGTTGGTTACCTCAGTTGGTTACGTGCACCCATTGTTAAGACTCGAGAAGGCCGGGGGGCGCAGGTTCGATCCCCCCAGCCCGTCTTTTTGGGTTTTGTTTTGTAATAGTTATTTAAATTAACATATTAATATATTAATCACCTAATCTATATTTTTAAATATTATAAATAAAATAACTTATCAGTATTTTCTTAAAATCGATATGTTGACAAATCATGTTTCCGAATCTTGGTTAAAACCATATATATATATATATATATATATGGTAGAGATACTGTACACTAATGCCTTAACGTACGAGAGGTACGCGAGACGCTCAAAGGCAAAAAAAACAAAGGAAATAACCTAAAATGCTCAGAAAACGCTCAGCCAAAAACCTAAAACGCTCAAAAACGGTCTTCGTGAAAAAAGTAAAAAGTTGATCGATTAACGATCCAAAACTGTTTTTTTCGGTTGACCAATGGTTAATTGGATATGTATTGACGATTCTGAGATGCTGGGATGTGATTTCATGGATCGATTCGTGAAAAACGGGATACGCGTACGTTAATGTACGTTAAGGATTAGTGTATTGGATATTTTCACTATATATATATATATATATATATACCATAATTAAAATTAATAAATGTTTTAATTTTTAAAAAGAGTTTTAATCTAAAATATATTTAATATAATTTTGTAAATTAACATGTTCAAATATATAGATTCAAGTATTTTTATAAAAGATTGCAGTTTATTCAAATATTATTATTTATTTTATATTGATCATTTACAATAATTATTTAAAAGCTATCTTTATTAATAATAAGAATATATAAACATTAAATGTATTTTTAGTTTAAATTTTTAAACAAATCTCTTTATATAATTTATCCAAAGTCTGAAAAATATTTATTTGAGTATTCTTATGTAATTTTGTATAATTAAATAATATTATTTATGATAAATCGTTGTTAAATAAAAGTAATAAAATTGATAATAAGTCTAAGTCATATATAAATTTTGTAAGAACACGTCCGATCATCAAATCCCGAACCTCTATTTAATTTAGCTTCGTTATTCCATCCATATTTATTTCCTCAATTATTATAATTAGGATTCTCGCCGGTATTTTCCCGAAGAGCTTGATCTATCTCTTTTTCTTAAACGAGTTATTATCTCTTGCTTAATTGCTATGGTGAGTATCTCACTCCCCTTCTTTTACTTATTTTTAACCGTTTGAGGACATATTGAAAGACCCCAAAATCCAGGAGTCCTACAGTTGGTAATCATTCCAAACCAATTTAAATATAAAGGTTAAGCCAGTTTCATATAATTCAAAAATTCAATACAGAGTATTCTTGCAATTGATGATTTACAAAACATCCAATTATTATCCTTAAGACATAAAAATGTGAATTGAAACTTTCTTAAATATTAACACGGTAGTAGCATCGACTAAAACTGCCTCAGGACCTTGGGTAGTCTTAGCACCTCCAAGCAGTAATTACATCCATGTTCAACCTGAAAATCATTCTAACATACACGCAAGGTCAGATTTTGCTGAGTAAGTTCATGTGTTTATCATCAAAATTGATTAAAGACCGACCAAGGTATTTAACATACGACTTCCATAAAAATAAAAAAATAACATCAATAAATAAATAAATTAACCTCAGTCAAGCACGTAACACGGGTCACATCCTCTCAAGTTGAAAACACAAAGTTAAGGACCCGAATAAAATTCACCCCAAGGAAAGATAAACTGTTAGGGGATTTTTAAATATCCATTCGCCCCAAGGACAGTCATCATGTCTCGGGACTCCTCACCTTAACCCCCAGCAGGGGAATTAAGGAATTTTATTCTTCTCTTCGACCCGGCTACGACTTAACAAAAACATTCACGTGGTGGCGTGTAACATCCCGAAATTTCCAAAATGATATTAATTATATTACTTAATAATAGAGGGAAAGTTGACTCAGGTTCGGGAAATAAATAAAAGAATAGGAGTTGGTATGGGTCGGGCTAGTGTCGGGTAATGGACGTTGGTTATGGATTTGGATTAATTGAGATGGGTTAAATGAGAATGGGATTTCAGGGATATAAATACCCCCAAAATCCCAAAATATCTTCATTTTCACCAAACTCCCTAACACACACACACACCACACATACCGCCGCCGGACCGAAGGCAGATCCGGGCAAATCCGGCAGACCCGAGTGAGAGAGAGCGATTAGTGGTGATGAGCAAGTAAACGAGATCCAAACAAGCCCAAAAAGGTATGATTCTTGATCTTTGAAGTTTAAAGATCCAAGCTTTTTAGTGTATAAACGACCAAAAATGGTCGGGTAGCGTAGTGGGTGATATTGAACCATAGTAAGGGTGTTAAAATCGCTCGAAATGCCGATCAGAAACTAAAACAGCGGCTGTCTGGCAACTTCGCCTTCATCTGGGCAACTTCGCCTTCAAAGCGACGAACTTCGCCTGCAAGCTAAGTTCGCCTGATGAACTTCGCCTGCAAGATAAGTTCGTCTGATGGCAACTTCGCTGTAAAGTTAAGTTCGCCTAACTGGTAACTTCGCCTGAGGCCAAGTTCGCCTGATGACAACTTCGCCTGAAGCCAAGTTCGCCTGATGACAACTTCGCCTGAAGCCAAGTTCGCCTGATGGCAACTTCGCTGTAAAGCTAAGTTCGCCTAGCTGGTAACTTCGCCTAAAGCTAAGTTCGCCTAAGGTTAACTTCGCCTAAAGTCAAGTTCGATTAGAAAATAAATTAAAAATCTAATGAAAAATGTGTTAAGACGGTTAATGGAAATAAAATTTTTCCAAGCTGACCTGGCAGCTCGACCCCAGCCAGGGGCTCTGCCCCTTGGACTCTGCTAGGGGCTGCCGCTCCTAGACCCCGCTGCCAGGGGCGCTGCCCCCGGACCCCCGTTCGTTGCGGGTAGTAGTTAAGACTGGAAAGATGATATGAGTAGTGATAGTTGTTTGATACGTGTACTTGTTATACAGTCAGCCGTGCACAGCTGAAGAAAGGGATTACGATTAACGGTGAACGTAACCGTGCTCAGGTGAGTTTCTAGCCCCATTCCTTGTTATGTTTTCGGGGCTGTGTGCATACTCGATGTGTTGTTAATACATTTATCCTAAGTGATAAGTGTATGTCATATGTGATATGTGTGATAGATATGAATGATTGTTTGTCGGTACGCGAACGATCTTCGGATATTGCGCGTACTGTCAGGTTAAAAATAAAGGTACGAATATTATATATCGAAGATGTATGAATATTTCAAATGAATACTTGTCGGGGCGTGAACGATCTTCGGATATTGCACGTAACGACAAGGGGTATGGTTGTTAAATGAATGAGGTAAGGAATGCCTAGAGTGTTCTTATGTTATAATGTAAGTATGTGTATATAGGTACACGAATGGCATGTGAGTTCTACGTTCGACATAGTAAGTTAGGATGGCAAATCCCTCTAGCTTCTGTCGGACATAGACTCGGCTGGTGATGGCGTAGTTAAGGACTGCGAGCCTTATACGTGAAGTAGATGATATATGTAAACGTAGATAAGGACTGCGAACCTTATACGTAATGTAGATAGGCGTCAGCATAGGAAAGGACTGTGAACCTTATACGTGCTGTATTTGTAGCATAGGGGAGGACTGCGAACCTCGTACGTGCTATGAATTAGGTTGCAACATAGGGAAGGACTGCGAACCTTGTACGTGTTGTGGATGTATTTCAGCATAGGAAAGGACTGTGAACCTTATACGTGCTGTATTTGTAGCATAGGGGAGGACTGCGAACCTCGTACGTGCTATGAATTAGGTTGCAACATAGGGAAGGACTGCGAACCTTGTACGTGTTGTGGATGTATTTCAGCATAGGAAAGGACTGTGAACCTTATACGTGCTGATTTTGTAGCATAGGGGAGGACTGCGAACCTCGTACGTGCTATGAATTAGGTTGCAACATAGGGAAGGACTGCGAACCTTGTACGTGTTGTGGATGTATTTCAGCATAGGAAAGGACTGTGAACCTTATACGTGCTGATTTTGTAGCATAGGGGAGGACTGCGAACCTCGTACGTGCTATGAATTAGGTTGCAACATAGGGAAGGACTGCGAACCTTGTACGTGTTGTGGATGTACTATGGTATAGGGAAGGACCGCGATCCTTGTACGTACCATAAATGGTGAACATAGGTAAGGACTGCGAACCTTGTACGTGTTCACGACCTTGAGTACAGGTATAGACGGTGAACTATGAACGTACTCTCGGTAGACTGAGGTTAGTGATTGTAGATATGTATGTATGTATGGTATCAGGTATGTATGTAGAACAGAAGGGTAACTAGTGAAGTATGGATATGTATCTACGGATATGTATGTATGTGTATGTATTGTATGGCGTTCGATTAACTAGAACTCACTCAGCGTAGCTGACTTTTAGTATGCACGCAGGTGAGCTGATTATAGAGTTAGCATGAGGATGACACACGGCATGGATTGAACGGCTGGCATCCGAAGAAAGAAGTAAAAATGTTTTAAATATAAAGTTTTGTGTTATGGTATCAAAGAAAAGATTTAATGTTTTGTAACAAATGATTGATGTTTTATATTCCGCGAAAAGTTTTAATAAACTCTGATTTGAAGAACTGTGTTTATGAGTAAATCCGACGCTAAATTAGGGCCACCGGGTTCGGGGCCTTACAAGTTGGTATCAGAGCATAAGTTCGAGAGATTTAAGCATCCTACATGCTTAGACTCGAACAGAGAATGGGATTTAAGTAAGAAAGGAAAGAAGATGCCAGTTCAAGAATGCCATGTGTCGCTCAAGCAAGATCAGTAAATGTAAAGTGCATGATTAAATGATATATGTTAATGAGAAAGGAAAGATATGTGAACGATAAGGATAGAAGTAATTGATTGTTTGATGTGACTAACTGCTTAAGTAGAACCAGCACAAAGAGACTCATAAAGGGAAGTGTATAGGACACGGAAAGCAATGTGATCAGCTAGTCACAGCTGGCCACTGTTATTACCTGTTAGCCTTGCTATCCTTATACTATATAGTTCCTTGAGTGAGGATGCTTGTGTTGTCCCTTTTAGATTACTGATGGCTGGAGCTGGAGAATTTGTGGGAACTGGGGGTCGCACTGGACGTCGTGGCAGGCCTCGTCTTGTCCGGCAACCCTCGGTAGAAGAAGCTTCCCACACCGAAGATGAAAGAAGCGCCGCTGGAGGAGACCAGAACAACAACGAAGAAGTTCAACTTAGCCCTGCAGTTCAAGCAGCCATTGTTCAAGCTGTAGTTGCTGCTGTGAAGAACCTGAATCCCGAAGGATCTGCTGGAAGCCGTGAACGAACTGCTGAAGGGGCGGGTGGTGATGGTAGGGAGGATGGGGAAGGAGAAAGAGGGGCCTCGAGTGAGGATAAGTCTGTGAAAGTCGATGACAGGAAAAGAGGCCAAGGTGGGTGCAACTATAAGTCCTTCAAAGGATGCGACCCACCAAAGCTGACTGGTTTGGGAGACGCAATCGCTACTCTCCAATGGATAGCCACAATGGACAAGGTTATCCGCATTAGCGAATGCCGTCCCGACCAAGCTGTGGGTTATGCTACTCAGTCATTTGAGGAAGAAGCTATGTATTGGTGGGAAGGTGTGGAGCAGAGAAAGACTAGGGATGAGATCAAGGCGTTGAGATGGGACGATCTGAAGGAGTTGGTAATGAAAAAGTTCTGCGCAGATGCCGAGGTTGAAAGGACGGAGATGAAGTTCCTGAATTTAAAGGCCGGTATGATGACGCATCGTGAGTATACTACTGAATTCAACCGACTATCTAGGTTGGTGCCTGATATAGTTGACACTGAGGTCAAAAGAATCAAATGTTATGTGAGGGGATTGCCACAAAAAGTCCGCATGTTGGTCAGGGCAAATAAACCTGCTACTTTTGACTCTGCTGTTGAACTTGCAGAGGTGGTTTATGCTGACCTGGCTGAGGACGATGTGGTGGTGGGGGAAAAGAAGGAGAAGAAATGGGCTACCTCTGCTAAGCGGTCTGGCGAGATGGTGACAACAACTGATGAGAGGAAGGCCAAGGTTGGGAACAAGGATGCGTGTAAGACGTGTGGGCGAGTGCACCCGGGGAATGCAGGATTGGGACAGACAGGTGCTATCGGTGCGGAAAGGGTGGGCATTACTCTCGAGACTGCCCTGATCGTCCAAAGTGCTACAAATGCGGAAAAGCTGACCACATGGCTAGGGATTGCAAGGAATCAGGGGCGGGAGGTGCGGAAAGATAAAGACTTGGAGAAACTGCAGAGAGGAACGCTTGATGAAGGAATAATTGTTCATGCAATGGTTTTATTAAGTTGCTTTTGCTTAAGGACTTGTTGTGTGTTAAGGTTTAAAACTTATGGTTATCAGTGACGTGTAATATATTGAGTAGGTTATGAATGATTATTATGTTATGATGAAATGTTGTTTTAGACAATAGTGTTAAAAGTACTAATCGAAGCCCTGGGAGGTATGAGATGAGTTGTGGTACATCGAGGGTCTCATGGACTAGCTACCTTAAATAGCTAAAACACATGACCACCATTCGGTGACTGCAAAGTCGGAAGTAAGAAGGATAACTCAAAAAGCGAAGGCGATTCAATAAAGCGTGTAAATATAAGAAGTTTTCCTTTTATAGGGAATAAGTTAGGTTTCGGGGACGAAACCTCTTTAAGGAGGGAAGACTTGTAACATCCCGAAATTTCCAAAATGATATTAATTATATTACTTAATAATAGTGGGAAAGTTGACTCGGGATCGGGAAATAAATAAAAGAATAGGAGTTGGTATGGGTCAGGCTAGTGTCGGGTAATGGACGTTGGTTATGGATTTGGATTAATTGAGATGGGTTAAATGAGAATGGGATTTCAGGGATATAAATACCCCCAAAATCCCAAAATATCTTCATTTTCACCAAACTCCCTAACACACACACACACCACACATACCGCCGCCGGACCGAAGGCAGATCCGGGCAGATCCGGCAGACCCGAGTGAGAGAGAGAGCGATTAGTGGTGATAAGCAAGTAAACGAGATCCAAACAAGCCCAAAAAGGTATGATTCTTGATCTTTGAAGTTTAAAGATCCAAGCTTTTTAGTGTATAAACGACCAAAAATGGTCGGGTAGCGTAGTGGGTGATATTGAACCATAGCAAGGGTGTTAAAATCGCTCGAAATGCCGATCAGAAACTAAAACAGCGGCTGTCTGGGCAACTTCGCCTTCATCTGGGCAACTTCGCCTTCAAAGCGACGAACTTCGCCTGCAAGCTAAGTTCGCCTGATGAACTTCGCCTGCAAGATAAGTTCGTCTGATGGCAACTTCGCTGTAAAGTTAAGTTCGCCTAACTGGTAACTTCGCCTGAGGCCAAGTTCGCCTGATGACAACTTCGCCTGAAGCCAAGTTCGCCTGATGACAACTTCGCCTGAAGCCAAGTTCGCCTGATGGCAACTTCGCTGTAAAGCTAAGTTCGCCTAGCTGGTAACTTCGCCTAAAGCTAAGTTCGCCTAAGGTTAACTTCGCCTAAAGTCAAGTTCGATTAGAAAATAAATTAAAAATCTAATGAAAAATGTGTTAAGACGGTTAATGGAAATAAAATTTTTCCAAGCTGACCTGGCAGCTCGACCCCAGCCAGGGGCTCTGCCCCTTGGACTCTGCTAGGGGCTGCCGCTCCTAGACCCCGCTGCCAGGGGCGCTGCCCCCGGACCCCCGTTCGTTGTGGGTAGTAGTTAAGACTGGAAAGATGATATGAGTAGTGATAGTTGTTTGATACGTGTACTTGTTATACAGTCAGCCGTGCACAGCTGAAGAAAGGGATTACGATTAACGGTGAACGTAACCGTGCTCAGGTGAGTTTCTAGCCCCATTCCTTGTTATGTTTTCGGGGCTGTGTGCATACTCGATGTGTTGTTAATACATTTATCCTAAGTGATAAGTGTATGTCATATGTGATATGTGTGATAGATATGAATGATTGTTTGTCGGTACGCGAACGATCTTCGGATATTGCGCGTACTGTCAGGTTAAAAATAAAGGTACGAATATTATATATCGAAGATGTATGAATATTTCAAATGAATACTTGTCGGGGCGTGAACGATCTTCGGATATTGCACGTAACGACAAGGGGTATGGTTGTTAAATGAATGAGGTAAGGAATGCCTAGAGTGTTCTTATGTTATAATGTAAGTATGTGTATATAGGTACACGAATGGCATGTGAGTTCTACGTTCGACATAGTAAGTTAGGATGGCAAATCCCTCTAGCTTCTGTCGGACATAGACTCGGCTGGTGATGGCGTAGTTAAGGACTGCGAGCCTTATACGTGAAGTAGATGATATATGTAAACGTAGATAAGGACTGCGAACCTTATACGTAATGTAGATAGGCGTCAGCATAGGAAAGGACTGTGAACCTTATACGTGCTGTATTTGTAGCATAGGGGAGGACTGCGAACCTCGTACGTGCTATGAATTAGGTTGCAACATAGGGAAGGACTGCGAACCTTGTACGTGTTGTGGATGTATTTCAGCATAGGAAAGGACTGTGAACCTTATACGTGCTGTATTTGTAGCATAGGGGAGGACTGCGAACCTCGTACGTGTTATGAATTAGGTTGCAACATAGGGAAGGACTGCGAACCTTGTACGTGTTGTGGATGTATTTCAGCATAGGAAAGGACTGTGAACCTTATACGTGCTGATTTTGTAGCATAGGGGAGGACTGCGAACCTCGTACGTGCTATGAATTAGGTTGCAACATAGGGAAGGACTGCGAACCTTGTACGTGTTGTGGATGTATTTCAGCATAGGAAAGGACTGTGAACCTTATACGTGCTGATTTTGTAGCATAGGGGAGGACTGCGAACCTCGTACGTGCTATGAATTAGGTTGCAACATAGGGAAGGACTGCGAACCTTGTACGTGTTGTGGATGTACTATGGTATAGGGAAGGACCGCGATCCTTGTACGTACCATAAATGGTGAACATAGGTAAGGACTGCGAACCTTGTACGTGTTCACGACCTTGAGTACAGGTATAGACGGTGAACTATGAACGTACTCTCGGTAGACTGAGGTTAGTGATTGTAGATATGTATGTATGTATGGTATCAAGTATGTATGTAGAACAGAAGGGTAACTAGTGAAGTATGGATATGTATCTACGGATATGTATGTATGTGTATGTATTGTATGGCGTTCGATTAACTAGAACTCACTCAGCGTAGCTGACTTTTAGTATGCACGCAGGTGAGCTGATTATAGAGTTAGCATGAGGATGACACACGGCATGGATTGAACGGCTGGCATCCGAAGAAAGAAGTAAAAATGTTTTAAATATAAAGTTTTGTGTTATGGTATCAAAGAAAAGATTTAATGTTTTGTAACAAATGATTGATGTTTTATATTCCGCGAAAAGTTTTAATAAACTCTGATTTGAAGAACTGTGTTTATGAGTAAATCCGACGCTAAATTAGGGCCACCGGGTTCGGGGCCTTACATGGCGACACACACACATACAAATAAAACCATCATAGATCATACAAACTTCCAAGCATAGATAGTAAATATAACAAAAACTATGCAATATCATCCAAACGCTTCAAAAGGGTAAAATCGTTATAAAACGTGTATGCTAGCCCAAAACGTAAAACATTTAAAAAGGGGCATCATGAAACTCACCTGATATGAATCACATAAATATCAAAACCGGATCATCTAGCTAATCACTCACAATCCACAAGTCTAACAAGTTAAAGCACACAACAATCACTAACTAGATCGCAACGGCACGCTCAATTTATGAGATGTCCTAACGAGATTGGATTGACCCATAGCCACACCTAACATTCATACTCATCTACATCAGCCCCCGGAATCCTCGAATTACACAAAACTCTCTTTCCAATAAATCACCACAAACGGTTCCCAAACTATGCCCGTCTTACGTTAATTATGACGAATTCGTGCGTTAACGAACCGATTAATCAACCACCAACCAAACCAGCCCCATTTTGAGAATATTTGACCTTATTACAGCCTACCCATCAAAATTTAACCACCCAAGTCAGTGGGGTTTTGTAACATCCAAAATATTATATTAATAAATAAAAGGAAACGATGCTCGTTATTTAAATGTGTGTTAAATATTTAATGAAGATTAAATATAATAAAGAGTATGGACTTGGGTGGGGAAAGATGGAATAAGGGATGGGATGGGCCTTAGGTCCATGGGCTTTAGAGGGTATAAATACCCCTTAAACCTCCCTAAAACCCTAAAACCCTCATTCTTATCTTTCTTATTCTCTACACACTCAAAAACACACACACACACCTCTAGTTTCAGCTATGACCAAGGAAGAGGATCCTAGACCCAAATCGAGATTTCATACTTGAAGATGTTGAGTATACAAGCTAGATATGACCCATGAGATCTTGTGTTTATAACGAGTAAAGTTAGCAGAGCTCAGTTAAGGAAAGGAATAACCATGAACGGAGAACGTAACAGAATCCAGGTGAGTTTCTAGCCCCATTTATTTGTTATGTTTTCGGGGTTGTGTGCATACTCAATGTGAATGTTAACACACTTACCTTAAAGGGTAAGTGTAGGTCTTAATAATGAATGTGATAGTTATGTTTGTATTATGAATGAATGCTTGATAGTACGTGAACGATCTTCAGATATTGCACGTATTGTTATGGAAAGTATGTATGTTTATATTATGAATGAATGCTTGATAGTACGTGAACAATCTTCGGATATTGCACGTATTGTTGAGGAAGGTATATATAGAAAGTTATGGATGGTTATAGGATGTGTAGAAGGTTACAGGGTTGCATACCCTAATAATATATGCGAAGGTTACGGGGTTGCACACCCCAATAATAATATGCGAAGGTTACGGGGTTGCATGCCCTAATAATATATGTGAAAGTTACGGGGTTGCATACCCCAATAATAATGTGGGGTTTTGTAACATCCCTAAATTTCTAAAAATAATATTAACTATATTATTTAATTATGGTGGGAAAGTTTACTCGAGATAATGGAGAAATAATAAAATAAAATAGGAGTTATTATGAGTCAGGCTTGCGTGGGGTTAAATAATATGGGTAATGGACTTGGGTTAATAAGGAAGGGGGGTAAACCATGGGCTTAAGCCCATGACCCATAATATAAATACTTTAATTATACCTTAATCCATTCATTCTCATCCATTCCATACACCACCCAAAACACACACTTAGCTCTCTCTCATCCTACTTTCTCTCTCAAGCCAAAATAGAAGAAGAGCAGATCCCAACCCGAGGTAATGATAGTTTGATATTGTATGAACACAAAACCGCTAGATCTAGTCGCGAAACGATGAGCCGACACCCCCAACCGTTAAATTCACGAGATCCGGATGGAATCGGGTATAAACCGATCAAAAGATGAGCTTAGGGATCAGCCTAGCTCAGATCTGGATCGAACGGGATGAAAAACGGTGAAAACGGTGGTGAAACAAGCGAGATCCCGCTTTTCTGGCAAATGCGGCGCCTGAGATAGGGTACGAGGTCAGAGGATATCAGAGAATGTTTCTGACCTAACCCTAATTCGTTAACGGAGGTTTAACGAACTAGCCTAATTCGTGAATTGATTCGTTAATGAAAGAATTATGAACTAGCCCCAGTTCGTTAAGGTCCAATTCGTTAAGGTCCAATTCGTTATAATGATGACCAGTTCGTTAAGGTCCAATTCGTTAAGGTCCAATTCGTTATAATGATGACCAGTTAGTTAAGGTCCAATTCGTTATGAGGACCGATTCGTTATAAGGTCCAATTCGTTGTAGTGGCAAATTCATCATAAAGGCTGATTCGTTATAATAGTCAGTTCGTTATGAAGAAACGAATGGGTTCACTCGTTATGAACCAGATTCGTTAAGGGATTGGGACGAATTAGAAGTTTAAAAGAATGACAAAATAGTCCTGGACTTAGGGAAAATGGTTTAATTACATATTAGCCCTTGAACTTTATTAATTAATGTAAAATACCTTTAAAAGTTAATGAGGAACGATTAACTAACAGGGTAATGACTCAATGAAGTAAAACCGGCATAGACGTTTAAGACTAATTAAGCAAACAGCTAGGCACGACTCGAGTGGTATTTAATATTGTGTTCATTAAACAGTTATTCGTGCACAGCTCAAGAAAGGAAAACGGTGATCGTAACCGAGATCAGGTGAGTTTCTAGCCCCATTCCTTGTTATGTTTTCGGGGCTGTGTGCATACTCGATGTGATAGTTAATACACTTACCTTAAATGTTAGGTGTATGCCATGTATGATATATGTAATAGGTTTGAATGAAGGCTTGTCGGTACGTGAACGATCTTCGGATATTGCACGTATTGTCGAGGGAAGTGATTAGCTCCTTACATGGACATTAAATTATAACTTATATACAGTGTTCCTCCGATGGATAATATATAGAGTTCCTTCTATGGATAATGTATAATGTTCCTTTTATGGATAGCATAGTGTTCCTTCTATGGATAGCATAGTGTTCCTTCCATAGATAGTATAGCGTTCCTTCTATGGATAGCATAGTGCTCCTCCTATGGAAAATATATATAGTATAGGTAATAGTAATAGTTCTTTTAATAGATATTATGTGACGTTCCTCTTATGGATATTTATACAAGGTTAAGGTATTAATATGTATCTTCGGATATGTATGTATGTAGGATATGTGTATGTATTGTATGTCTCCTGCTTAATTAGAACTCACTCAGCGTAGCTGACTTTTAGTATGCACGTAGGTGAATATGATTAATGAACTAGCATGAGGAAGGCACATGGCATGGATTCAACGGCTAGCATCTGAAGATGGAAGAAAATATATTTTAAATATGATGTTTTATGTTATGGTTTCAAAGAAAAGATTAAATGTTTTGTAATGGATGGTTTAAGTTAACGTTTCCGCAAAAGTTTTAATTAACTTTGATTTGTAAAACGGTGTTTATGAGTAAATCCGACGTTAAAGTAGGGCTACCGGGTTCGGGCCTTACAGTTGCATACCCTAATAATATATGCGAAGGTTACGGGGTTGCATACCCCAATAATAATATGCGAAGGATACGGGGTTGCATACGTTAATAATATATGCGAAGTCTACGGGGTTGCATACCCTAATAATATATGCGAAGGTTACATGGTTGCATACCCTAACAATATATGCGAAGGTTACAGGGCGTAATGCTCTTTAAAACGTAATGTATGAATATGAAAGAAAGATGGTACGAAGGTAAGTAAGTATGTTATAAACGAAAGTATGAAAGTATCAAGTATGTACGAAAGTATGTAATTATGAATGTGTAGTATGTTGTATGATTAACTAGAACTCACTCAGCGTAGCTGACTTTTAGTATGCACGTAGGTGAGTAGGATGAGACAGCTGACTTGAAGAGGGACACATGGCAACTTGAATAAAGAGGCTGGCATCTAAAGATTTAAGTTGTTTTCTTTGGATTGATGCTTAATTTGAAAGACGAGAATGTTTGCTTAAGACATGTTTTATGAATTATTATGGATGTATAAAGAAAGTTTTAATATTCCGCGAAAGTTGTATTTAACTCTGATATTTAGAACTGTGTTTATAAGTAAATCCAACGTCCGAAGTAGGGCACCGGTAACGAGGCCTTACAGGTTTGAAATCTCATCATTTTCCACTAATTCACAATTAATCGATTTTACGCGCTCTTTCAAACCGATTAAGGAATCATCAACCAAACTAGCCCCTATAAAAAAAAATAATTTTCCAACTATCCTTACACTAACATAAGACCCATCAAAATTAACGGGTTGACCATTCCTTTAAAAATAACCGAATGACAACGATTTACGATTTCAACATTCAAGAACCCTAGAAATCCGGTTTTATCAGTTGACTTATCAAAACAACTCAAATGTCCATGAAATTTAAGTATGATATTGTGACAATCGTCAAATTCGGATTTTGATTTTCTTTCATGCTTTATTATATAAGTTATACTTCGAACCCGTCATGTAGGCGTGTACTAATCATTGTTCATTTAACAAAAATTAGTTATAAATTGTAAAGGGTAATACTTGCCATTTTTGAATCTATATTAACATTTATTAAGTTTAATACCCCTTTTATAAAATATGTAGAACTTGAGGGGACTTTTGTGAAAAATATGCATACATATATAAACCAAACTTAACCTAACCCTACCATATTATTCAAACATCACCAGCCGCCTCCCTTTCTCTTTCGTTTTCCGGCGACCGGCGACTTCGTCGGCGATTTCCGGCCACCCATTTCTCCCCTGTTTTTCCGACGCACCACCACTGACCACCACAAACCAAAACCCTAACTTATTTAACTCAGCCACCACCCCCAGCCGTTTTTCCGACGAGCCCGAACCTCCGGCGAGCACCCCCCACCTCCAGCCGCACTCCTTCATCCCCCTCTCGGTTCTCCGGTATCACCCCGCACCCAACCCTCCTTCTCTCCCCTCTTCGGATTCGTTTTCCGGCGACTGGAAAACCGGCCGCCAGTGCCGTGGCTCCCGGTTTTCTGTCTCTCCATCTCTCTCTCTCTCGCGTCGTCCATCTCTTTATCTCACTTTCTGTTTTCTCTCCCTCTCTCTCTCACTCTCTTTCTCTCCAGTTCGTATTTCCGGCACGTCTCCAGCAATCATTCCTCCGACGACTCGTGAACAACTAATAGGTAAATTAACAATTGTGGGTTTAACTTTGAGTTTGTTTAACAAATTGTTATCTTGGTTCGTTCGGCTTGTACGCTAGTTACTAAACTAGAGGTCTCGGGTTCGGGTCTCATCCTATATCGGTTTTGGTATTGTTTCTTTTTTATACTTAATAAATTTATTATAACTATTTGAATTAACATAAATACATAAAGATTATTATTATTATTGTTAACATAATAATATTTATTATTATTATTAACAAGATAATATTTATTATTATGAATATTATTATTTTTATTATTATGACTATTAAAGAACATTATTAAAATCTAGTATTGTTAACATTATCTACTTGTTTTTGTTAAACCGAAACCCATGTCGGGCCTAGTTACCATTTAACGTCGTCGTCACTCGAGTTATATTCTTATCACTAATACTATTATTATTAAAGGTTATAAGTAAGTTATTATCATTAATATGGCATATCTAATTACAATAATAATTATTCTTATTATTATTATTAGCAAAATTCAAATATATTAATAATGTAATCAACAACAAAAGTAATTACTAGGGTATTTGTTATTATTATTACTATTATTAGTTTTAACAACAATCTTTGAGTTGTAGTATGTTTATATATCATCAACATTATCTTATATATCTATATATATATATATATAACATATTTTAAAATCATTAATATATTTTCTATCTTTAACTATTATTATTAGTATTATTAATAATAATCATTGTTATAATTATTATACTATATTAGTATTATTAGAAATAGTTATTGTTATTATTATTATTATCTTTTATATATATATATATATATATATATATATATATATATATATATTTAAAGTCATTATTATCATTTCTATCTTTATCATTAATAATATTATTATAAACTTTATTATCAATTCATTTTTATAAAAACCGAACCCTTGATTTAAAACCCGTCTTGTTTTTATTTAATATCGGTGTAGTTATTTAAAAGCCCAAATAATATAATATTATTTTATTTTAAATTATCAATTAAGTACGAGTCTCTAGTCGTTAACAAATTAACCGGTAACCCGACTAACAACCAAACCTTCTCATTCAATGTTTCCAATATAGTTTCATTATGGTTTCAAGTTCATTAATATATATTACGTTATTTATTTTAGCTAAAGTGTTTATCGTTTCAAGTCGGATCTGTTCGTTTACCGTTCGAGCTTCATTTATTTATCTATTTATTTCTCGGTTCATCAATCGAGGTGAGTATATTTCATTCCCCGTTTTCCCTTCTATGTTTTGGGGGTAACATGCATACTTATTCAAAACAAGAATGATTTATTATACAAATTTCTCAAACCACAAACTTTAGGGTATATGATACTTGGAATACTTGCTCTTTTGTGTGTTATATGCCTCATATGCTTTACGTGCGCGAGTGTTTATTTTTATGTTGTTGTTGAGCCTCATTAAGTATGATCATACGCTCCCCTAACTACTTAGCCTTGTGCTAGTAGAATAGGGCCTCATTATCCAAGTATGTCGGTTGTTACCGATCAGAAAGGATCCTCATTTACATATGTTTTGTATGCCACGATTGATTCTTTTATTTATAGTCTCATATACGTTTGTGGATTTCGCTCATATTATATATATACTCAAACTGTGAAATTGCTCACCAACATACGTGTTGACAAAATATTATTTTATGCATGCTACAGGTTTGACTTTTGTTGACTCGAAGACTTGATGAAAAACGTTACCAAGACTATTAGGGTATTAGTAAAACGAACAATATGATTACAACTTGTTTCTAAATTTGTTTATATGAACGAGATGTGTTTGTTTATTGATTTATGAAATAAATGAGTTGTTTAAATATTATCACTTTAAATAGTGTCTTGTGTATTTGTCCAATCACGTTGCACCCCGACATGTTCCGCCGCCTTTGGTCGGGGTGTGACAGATTGGTATCAGAGCCACAAGACTATAGGATAGGTGGTTAGACGTAACGACCAGGTATAGTCTTTACTTTAGGGTCCTTATACATGTTGCCTATACGTGTTTACCCTACTTGATTGTTCAATGCAATTGTTTATTTATATACTTATTTATTTATCAAATCATAAATATACACATACACACACTTTCATAGTACTCCAAGGTATCCTTATCTTAAAACGCAAAAACATTTGTTTTTTTATGGTGTTTTATGGATCACGAGCTTAACTTGGATCCCGTTGTTTCTAATCTTCTTAAAGATTGTCTCATATGAGATGACCACTTTAAGTAGTCGAATGCGAGCGTTCCGCCCGCCATCCTAGTTTTCGGTGTTACAACAATAGAACTACGGTGATTTCGTGGACTAGTGTTTTGACATGACGTATTCTGATTTATTATTTTTGTTACAATCGTTATTTGAGTCGAAGACATGAAAAAGACGCAGTGGTACGTGCACATGTTTAGACCCCAATATGGTATTTTTTTTATTTTTTTATTTTTGTGTTATAAAGGTTTTTAGTGTCGGAATATCAAGTCATGGTGGTTCATGCACGATTTTTCCGCCTTAAAATCTTAAAACATTATTACATTTCAAGAATTTAAACCATTTTTCCTTCATTTTGTTATAAATCCTTATCACAAGTCTTTATTTATAAATGTTATATTTTTCTTATTGTTAATAATTCTTTTATATCTCGATTTTGTATGGTAAAGTTTTATACCATTTCTCATTTTGATTTCACGATGATTTTTATTACAAATTTCGTTAATTATGATCTCTTCGATATAAGTTAAATATATATATAATCATATTAAGAAGGTTTTTATGATAAATTGCACCTCAGCTTCTCAAGTAAATTTCCTATTGTATAAACTTTAAATTGTCTTTAAGGTCCTTGTATAAAAAATATTATAAAATTTTATTTTTATAACTATTTCGTTTATTTTGAACGATCACTTCAAAATTTTAATTATTTAAACCTCTCTCGACATTTTTAATTATACTACATTATATAATACACGTGGTAAATTTTCACTACCCAATTTTATTTTCATAACAACTTTCATCAGGCAATCATTGGTTAATTATAAATTTTCGCAAATAAAAATTTAAATCATACGATTTTCCGCGTTTCAAAATTCTTATATTAGTTTTGCAAGGATCTTCTAAGAAAGTCACAAACTTATAGCTTGTAATCTTCTTGAAACTCTCATGCAAAACTTCATAGAAATTTTACTTAAAAGACAAAAATCGTTTACTTGTGAGTTCTCGATTTACAATGCCGGTCATTTCAACTTACAATGATATTCTTCATTACACGATATTAAATAACGAACTAGGCAAAAAAAATTTTCATTTCGCAACTTTATATTCCCAAACCGACACTCATCATTTAATATTTGATACCTCATAACAAATTTTGACATTCAATTTACGAATTTTAAATTTCCTCATAAGCAAATTTTATTTTTTTGTAATCTTTATATAAAAATAAAAAAATAAAAAATTTTGTGTGATTCACATGCTCGTATTTCAAAAAAAAAATTTTCTATTTATTATATATATATATATATATATATATATATATATATATATATATTCATATACATATTAACTTGTAATTTTTATTATCAAAATTTTAATGGATATTTCAAACATTATTTATAAATTATGATATTTTTAATTTAATACCTACTATTAGTCAAAATCTCCCAAAACGCAACCACAAGTTCCCAAACACCTGTATCTCATCTCAAACTACCGCCTTAAATCAAACCATCCTTACACTTCAAAAGTTTTCTCGCGCACTCAAATCTTTCCTCAATATGAACGAAACTTAAACATCCAAAAGTATACTCTCACCAACTCAAGCCCATGCAAAAGCCAATATGCACAACATTAACCCAACAAAAAGCCTAAAATACCGACACCTTTACGCCGCGAAAACCAATCAAACCCACTATCCTAATACTTCAAAGACACTGACAAACACAATCACAAATGCCTTGAACATATATAAACCAAAGTTTACCCAACTATGACTCAAAACCCTTCGACCCATACTAAGTCGAGTCACAAACCATATCGCCACACCGTTCACATCCAACCATAGAGTTTGACATCAAATTTTCAACCCAAACATTCCTTACGAAATACATGTATAAACCAAATCTCAACCCAAACTAGCCAAGATCAAAAAAAAATTATCCAACCTATCGACTTAACCCGAGCTCAAATAAGCCAAACCCCACCTATTAGCCCAACCACTACTCACACAAATCAGCCAAGCCTAACCCACTCAAAAGACCTAAACACACTCACTCCTCACCAAATTCCCAAACCATTCACTATTCAAAGCCTAAAACCCATCCATACACGCGCAAGCTTCGTTTTACCCTAAAATTCTTTATATATATATATATATGTATACCTACATACAACTAGCGTATCTATAACAACCTCATGTGTGCAAGTAATCACTTTTAAATTATAAACTCTATATATATATATATGTATGTATATGTATATATATATATATATCTATATATATATATATAGATATGATCTTATAATGACAACAAAATTTTAATATGAGGAATTGTTTTCAAAAAGATCATGAAACAATTATATGCATGTTTTCAAGAGATTTTAAATATTGTCACCTAGGGTGATAATCCCTTAATAACTTTATAAATCGAGTTTCATTTTAAATGTTGAATGCGGGATTTATTTAGTAACAAATTTCAACTTTCACCATATTGCATAAACTCAATGACCATGGCTTTGCAAATCTTTTGGGACGCATTTATAAATACTTTATGCTCCATCTTGTGACACAAATTTTCGTCGACAACGAGTTATTCAAATTACTTCCTCTTATTATCGCAAGCATCATCACCTTATATAATTTATTTTCATCACAATAACTTCATGTATACAAACTCCTTTAACAATTTGGGTTACAAGATTTACATTTAATAATGATTTAAATACTTTCCCTGGCAACGCGTTACCGCGATAAATTGATATTTTTATATTCATTTTCTTGGAAACAATAAAACGACCTTACTTGAGATTTCATTTTCGATATTATTCTTATATTTCAACGAGCATATAAAACGCGACTTACATATTTCGTCATTTATTCGAATCTCACTGATTTTTACGAATTCTTTTCATTTGATGAAATGTTTCGATGACAATATCATGTACTTGAGATTTCATTGTGGTGTTTTGATTTTGACAGAATTCAAGTTATTCAATAACCATTTGTGGAATATTTTCTAATCATCAGTTTAGCTAAAAATTTCATTTATCTTTTAAAGGATATTTTTCGTGACTATGTTACTTATATTTGAGCATTTATGTAAACACGATTTTGTGCATTATTCTACATCATTTCTTCTAACCTATTAAGCGGCCTATGTGTGGTTGATCGCAAGTTTTGGCGCTATTAGAAACCATTATTATAATGACGATTATATAAATGGTTTCACAATAGTGGTCGTATTCACAATAATGGTTTCACGATTATATAAATGTTATTATTATTATTATCTTTTATATATATAGATATATATATTTAAAGTCATTATTATCATTTCTATCTTTATCATTAATAATATTATTATAAACTTTATTATCAATTCATTTTTATAAAAACCGAACCCTTGATTTAAAACCCGTCTTGTTTTTATTTAATATCGGTGTAGTTATTTAAAAGCCCAAATAATATAATATTATTTTATTTTAAATTATCAATTAAGTACGAGTCTCTAGTCGTTAACAAATTAACCGGTAACCCGACTAACAACCAAACCTTCTCATTCAATGTTTCCAATATAGTTTCATTATGGTTTCAAGTTCATTAATATATATTACGTTATTTATTTTAGCTAAGGTGTTTATCGTTTCAAGTCGGATATGTTCGTTTACCGTTCGAGCTTCATTTATTTATCTATTTATTTCTCGGTTCATCAATCGAGGTGAGTATATTTCATTCCCCGTTTTCCCTTTTATATTTTGGGGGTAACATGCATACTTATTCAAAACAAGAATGATTTATTATACACATTTCTCAAACCACAAACTTTAGGGTATATGATACTTGGAATACTTGCTCTTTTGTGTGTTATATGCCTCATATGCTTTACGTGCGCGAGTGTTTATTTTTATGTTGTTGTTGAGCCTCTTTAAGTATGATCATACGCTCCCCTAACTACTTAGCCTTGTGCTAGTAGAATAGGGCCTCATTATCCAAGTATGTCGGTTGTTACCGATCAGAAAGGATCCTCATTTACATATGTTTTGTATGCCACGATTGATGCTTTTATTTATAGTCTCATATACGTTTGTGGATTTCGCTCATATTATATATATACTCAAACTGTGAAATTGCTCACCAACATACGTGTTGACAAAATATTATTTTATGCATGTTACAGGTTTGACTTTTGTTGACTCGAGGACTTGATGAAAAACGTTACCAAGACTATTAGGGTATTAGTAAAACGAACAATATGATTACAACTTGTTTCCAAATTTGTTTATATGAACGAGATGTGTTTGTTTATTGATTTATGAAATAAATGAGTTGTTTAAATATTATCACTTTAAATAGTGTCTTGTGTATTTGTCCAATCACGTTACACCCCGGCATGTTCCGTCGCCTTTGGTCGGGGTGTGACAGATATACTAGACATACCTGGGAATCCTTTGACACCAAAAACTCCAGCTTTTGACCTGGGGAAGCGTGCTAGATGAATTTAATCAGAATCTGTCCCTAGTTCAAGAAACGGATTAATTGACCATCTTAACAACCTATAGTATGAAATTAAAGATTATGGGAGTGTAGTACACACCTTGAACGACCTCCAACAACTTGGAATTGAATTAACTTGATAAAAACTAAGGGTTTGGTAGGGAGAATGGTTGCGACCAGATTAGAGCTAGGGGAGAGTTTTGGTTAAAATATTAATCAATTTTCACTTTAAGTCCATGCACTACGTAATTTGATCCTTCTTGCTTCCTAACTAAATAAAATACTTCTTTGGACATCACCATAGGTTCCCGAGCCCTCAAGCGAATCCCGAGAAATTAATTTACAACTTTACACACGCATCATTCGGTTTTACAAGAATTTTTGGGATGTTACACATATGCGTTCGTAGATATTTTACTATTACTTAATACTTAAACTTGCAACTGTTAGTCTTGTGTGTTTAACAATTTATGTCTAACGTGTTATATGCTTATATGCTTTACTTGAATACATGTCGGAGAGATATAACATATTCTCATACTAGTATGATCATATGCCCGTCGTGTTAGCCATCTTTCAGTTCTTCTGACATCGAGCTTACCAACAACATTATTTACTTGCTTATTGGTTAAATTGATTATCTCACTTGTCACAGTTTGCTCTTTTATATTATTATTATAGGGGTCTTAAATATGGAGTTATACTCACTCAACCTAATGTTGACAAAACCTATTTGTATCTTTAACGCATATGTAGGTTATAGCATGATATGATTATCAAGATTGTTTAATGACACTTAGGATTGCATACTAGAGAGAAGAAACAAGAATTTAGATCTTATTTTGTCTTTACTTATTTTATTGATATTTTATATATTATGATTATTTGAATTTGTTGTACTATTTAAATTGGAATAGTATATATCATAAATTTTAATTTTGCATGATAGTATCTTGAGAGTTGTGAGCAATCAGCTTACGCCCCGGCATTTCCGCCTTAGGTTGGGGTGTGACAGCGGGTTCGAGCCACCCCCAGCTTGTTTTTTAGTTATTTTTGTTAAATGCCATTTAATCACTATATTAACTCATTTAATTATTTAAATTATATCATTAGTATTATAAATATAATAATTAAATGAGTATTTTATTTAAAACCGACACATTTACTAGTCCTTTTCCGAACCTATGTTAAAATCATATATATATATATATATATATATATATATATATGTATATATACATAGGTGATTATATTTTAGTTATTAAAAAATTGATAAAGGTTTTTTAATAAAGATTTAAAAAAGGTTTTGTTTATTAATATACATAATCAAAAAAATATACATTATTATTTTACATAATTATTTTGCCAAGTACTTGATAAAAGGCTTTATTTTATATAAATTATTTATTATCAATTAATTATTGTTTATACAATTAATTTAAAAAAATATTTATTAATAATAAATAAATAAATATATATATATATACACACATTAAACGTATTTTTAATTTTAAATTAACATTTAAGACAAATCTCCTAATATAAAATATAAAGTTTTTGTAAATATTTATTTTTAGTTTTTATGTATTTTATATAATTAAATCATATTATTTACCATAAAACTTTGATAAATAAAACGGATGTTACAAAATAATAATAGTAATAATAAATCTATGAAATATTTAACTATCGCAAGAACACACTCGATTATCAAATCCCGAACCTCTATCTAGTTTTAGATTCGTTGTTGAATTCATATTTAATTTCCGTAACTATTGTTACTTAGGATTTCTCGTCGGTAATTCCCGAAAATCTTGATCTACCCTTATTTTTTATCAAATCATTATCTTCTTGCTTATTGGATAAGGTGAGTAATCACTCCCTTTTTTACTTATTTTAAATCCTTTTGAAAGACATATGCATATTTACAGTATTTACCTATTATATATTATCCACATTAGCAAATGATACCCTTGTATGTATATCGGTTTATGCCTAACTTGCTATTTGCTTACTTGCTTTATTTTACCGCATTCGGAGATGTCCATCATTATAGTATGATCATAAGACCGTGGTAGTGGCCGGTGTCCAATCGCATGACAATGGTTTCACTGACAACCCATCTTTGGTAACCAATGCCCGATTTTCAAGGCAACGGTTTAACCCTTTCTTTATTAATAGTGGAATTGTATATATGCTATGGCTTAATTGTTTATTTCACATGAAAAGTTTGCGTTTTCTCTTGTATCTTAATAGTGTAGTGTCATAAACTGGTATTTTACTCACTCAACCTCGTGTTGACAAAATTATTTGTATTTTCAACGCGTATGCAGGTCACTGTGTGATTTGATTAATCGGGAGTTGTTGAAAAACTTAGGGTTTATTATGCTAGAGAAGAGATATTAAGATTTAATCTGAATTAAACTTATTTGGTTTAGTTATGGATGATGTATTTTGCTTATATGGATTTTGTTGGAATAATTAAATTAAATAAATAGATATTGTCATTTTAATTATTGCATGATAGTACCTTGAGAGCTGTGAGCAATCAGGTCACGCCTCGGGATTTCCGCCTTAGGTTGGGGTGTGACATATTTGAGCTAGATCGTTGGGATTGGTACCTATTGTAACATCCCCAAAATATCGATCCAATTTGACGACTTAGTCAAATTGAAGGATCAAAAATATACTCAAAATAAGTTAATGGGAAAGTTAAATAAGGAAAAAAACTATCACATAAGGAAGTTCATCCCTCATGGAAAGAATGAAGAAAGTGGAAGCATTTCACATAGATATAAATAGGAAAGAGAATTTCATCCCACGTGGAAAGTAAGAAAAACTTGGAAGCTCTTTATAAGAAGATGAGTCTCTATAGTAATATACTTATATACCAAACATGCATCCGGTTGCCCTGGCAAAGGGTGTGAAGCACCTGACGCACACAGGCACAGGCGATGGGCGCAATATAGCGGTTTGATGGCGCACTTTGCACTTCGCAAGCATCGTCGTGAGCCGCTTAAGGGTAGCCTTGGGATGTGTCGGTAGGCCCAACTAGCTTTGATAGTCCTCTTTAGCAGATTTCTTATATGTAATAATTTGAAAAACGGTAAAACCGAATTTCGATGCTTAGGGAGGATTACCATAATCTAAAAACTTTGAGATGGTAAGACTTAGATGCACTCAAACCAGCACACCACCACATGTCCATCTTTTTACGAGCTTAGAAATAGTTATATACTTTAGGGTGATATAAAAAAAGAAAAAAAAAAGTATGTTATGAAAGTTATGAGTATTCCAAAAATTGGTCCAAAAAGCAAATGACCGTGAGAAAGTTATGTAATGAAAAATGCCAAAGAAGCATTCTCAAAAATAGAAAAAGAGGTTAAAGGTGCACATACTAGACGAGACTTAGAGTTTACGTGTTACATAGGGGATAGTGACTCTGAGGATGCACTATTGGGGCTCGAAGGTTCTTAGTCAATAAATATTTTTTTAGGAATATATAGGACAAAGTCTAATAATATTTAGGAATAGCTCGTATGACCTCCACATGACCTTTCATCCATCAAATTTCACTGAGAGCGTCTACTTAGTACCATCAACGAGTCCTTGGCTTATGGTGATTTGTCAAACCAGTTTGCTTTGACTCTAGTTTTTCTAGCTCTCTTTGTCTGAGATGGGGTAGGTGTAGCCATGGTTTTTGAACTTAAAACGTGTAAGGCCCCGTTACCGGTAGCCCTACTTTCGTGTTGGATTTACTCATAAACTCAGTTCTAAATATCAGAGTTAATTAAAACATTCGCGAAATATAAAAGCTTTCATAAAATATTTCATAACAAAACACATCTTGTCTTAAAACATCATCTTTGTCTTTCAAAATAACCGAAACATTAAACTTAAACGTCTTGAGTCTTCCGATGCCAGCCTCTTATTTAGTGCCACGTGTCTCCTCAAGCGAGCTGCCTCATCCTACTCACCTGCGTGCATACTAAAAGTCAGCTACGCTGAGTGAGTTCTAGTTAATCATACATTATACAATATACACAAACTTATATTCTTTCATTCATACTTTCATACTTTCTTTTGTATTAACTTGCTTTCATATCTTACGTTATGAAAAGCATTGCGCCCTACATTCCTCGAGTATTATTAGGGCTCGGTACCCTCCTTCCTCGAGTATTATTAGGGCTCGGTACCCTAAATCCTCGAGTATTATTAGGGCTCGGTACCCTCTTTCCTCGAGTATTATTAGGGCTCGGTACCCTCTTTCCTCGAATATTAGTAGGGTTCGGTTCCCTAGTTCTCAAATATTAGTAGGGTTCGATTCCCTCTTCGTTACCATACAACCATACATCATACCTCGAGTATTATTAGGGCCCGGTACCCTCTTCGTAACCATACAAACATACAACCATCCTTTTCTTCTTTTATTAACTTTATCACATTCATACACATAAGCATACATATCATACTTACCTTATACGTAGCATTACAACCTGACAGTACGTGCAATATCCGAAGATCGTTCACGTACCATCAGGCAATCATTCATACATTTCACATTATTCACATAAGGCATACACTTATCTCTTAGGATAAGGGTATTAACAAACATATTGAGTATGCACACACAGCCCCGAAAACATAACACATTAATGGGGCTAGAAACTCACCTGAATCCTGTTACGCTCTCCGTTAATCGTTATTCCCTTCTTGAGCTGTGCACGGCTAACTGTATAATATTTACATGTATCAATTAACTACTACTACTCATGTTGTATTTCTATCTTTATATAACCCACAAAGAACGGGGGTCCGGGGGCAGCGCCCCTGGCAGCGGGGTCTAGGGGCGGCAGCCCTTAGCAGGGTCCAAGGGGCAGAGCCCCTGGCTGGGTCGAGCTGCCAGGTCAGCTTGGAAAAATTTATTTCCATTAACTATCTTAACACATTTTTCATTAGGTTTTTAATTTATTTTCTAATTTGCTAACTCCAGCGAACTTATCATTAAGCGAACTTAACAATAAGCGAACTTGACATTAAGCGAACTTACTGTAGGCGAACTCAGTGTTAAGCGAACTTAACATTAAGCGAACTTACTGTAAGTGAACTTAGTGTTAAGCGAACTTAACATTAAGCGAAGTTAAGCATTGAGCGAACTTATCACCAGGCGAAGTTAAGGCTCGGCGAACTTAGCTTTAGGCGAAGTTACAGTTAGGCGAACTTGGCTTTAGGCGAACTTGCTTGCAAGCGAAGTTAAGCTTGCAGGCGAAGTTGAGCTTGCAGGCGAAGTTAAGCTTTGCAGGCGAAGTTATTCAGTTCAGCTACGGGTTTGGTTTTTATCAAGCATTTTGGCGATTTTAATACCCTTGTTATGGTTAGACATCACCCACTAACGTTCCCTAACCGTTCGTTCGTATATATATCCCATATATACTATAAAGCTTGGACCTTTAAGCTTAAGGACGTTCAATAAAAGATCTACGGTTTATCTTAAACGAACCGTACATGTTTAAGGGTTTATTAGGTTCGTCCTAGCATCAAGTTCGCTACTTTACGCTTCGTTTAGATCCGATCTAATATCGTTTCAAGTTTCAAGGCTAAACGTTCAATAAAACGTAAACTTTAAAGGTCAAGAACATACCTTTTGTGCTCGTTCGATCTTGGTTAGCTTGTTTGGGAACTCTAGATCTCGTGTAATAAAGATCTAATACCAACTAACGTTTAATCTCTCTCGGATCTTGCTCGTTTCTCTCTCTCGGCCGCCGGCCGTATGTGGTTGTGTGTGTGTGTGTGTTTTGAATGTATAGAGAATAAGATGGAAATGAATGATGGTTTAGGGTTTAAGGGTGCTTTAAGGAGGTATTTATACCCCTTAAGGCTCATGGACCTAACGCCCATTACCCTTAATCCATCTTAATTAAATCCAAGTCCATGATCTTTTCCATATTAGACGTTAGTTAATATTATTAAACGCACGACAATTTAACGCAACTTTCTTTATTTATTAGAATATTTAGGATGTTACAAAACGCTTAATGCAATTGAGGGCTTGATAAGCTGGTGGCTGGGTTTAAGTGGACAACAATATCGGCAATCGCAGTTTTTGCGTTTATCTGTGCTTAAAAGATAACCTATATGTTTTGAATACTAGTTTCGAATTATGATTCCATTGCAAAATACATTTTTCGGGGACGAAAAAGGTTAAGTGTGGGGATATTTGATATGCCTAAAATATATATATTATTATATAAATATTTCCTGTACTTTTAAGTACTTTGAGCCAAATTTTTATAGAATATTACTTAAGTGGCTTATATTTATGTTTTTAAAAAGTTTTATTAGACAACGAGCTGAAATAGAGTATTTATATTAAACTCAAAATTTTCAAGTCAAATCTTAAATGAATGGTTTATGTGTGGATTCTTTATAGCCAATTTTAGTTTTTAATAAAGAAAAAGATGTATTTTTTTTAATGATTCAAAATAAAAATAAAAGAAAGAATAAAAACATCTCGTGGGTTTTAAAAGTCAATAAATGTGATTTCATGGTGAATGATGGATGACATTAATTGAATTTATTAATAAATTGATTTAATTGTTTGCAAATTGATAAGGCTGAGGGGTGTGGGGGGCGCGAGAGAGGGCGTGAGTGGGGGCGCCAGCCAATAATATTGTGACGTGTGGCAGAGAGAGAAACTTGATAAGATGGGTGTTGGTAGTGGTGATAGCGCCCCGGGCCATGGTGTGGAGGGGCGCGAGAGGGGGCGCGAGCGGTTTATTTTTTTATTTTTTTATAAATGTATTAAAAAAACGTATTATTAAAAAAACAAGAAATTATTTAAAAAAACACACATTAATTAAAAAAACACATTAATATATAAAAAAAAATTAAAGTACAAAGTTAGGAGACGGTTGTATGTTGGATGGTTGAAAGCCGGATGGTTGTTGCGACCCCGAATAAAACATCGGTTGGTCCGGTGCCGACCATAAATCGTCGTAACTGAAATCTGATTCTAGGTTTGGGTACCAATTTCCAGCCATGTTTTTAAAAAAAGGTTTGGAAGATGGGGTGATTTCGGGTTTTGGGTGTGGTATGTGATATTGGTTTTGGGTGTGGTATGTGAAAATGGTTTTGGGTGTGGACATATGTGATATATATTGTGATATATATAGAGGAAATTAAATTTTTTTTTTTTATTCACATTTAAGCCTCCAACGGCTCTTTCACCATTCCCCAAGCACCCTCACGCGCAACAGCTCCCGCGAGCCCCCTGGCGCCTGCATCGTTTTCCGCTCTCGCGCCCCTCTCGCGCCCCTATCGCGCCTCGGTGGTGTGGTGCTCGCGCCCCGGGGCGCGATCGTTTGGCCTCTTGCGCCCTTCCTAGCGCTCCACACCCCTCAGCCTAATACAGGAAACAAAAAGAAAAGGACGGCCAACAAAACGTCGTTGACTTGATGCAAAGAGTAATTCACCAAATAGGCCTACATAAATATAATTTTACATGGGCTAATCAAAGAGAGTTGGGCTGTAATTACCTATCAAACATTCGGTGGAGTTTTAATTCACACAATATAAAGAGTTGGCCGACAATTAATTGGAGGGTGTGGGATCTGAAGGTCACGAAAGTCAGAGAGGGGGCTTCCCCTGTTCGATCAGAAGGGTTCGGCCAGAGGTGTCTGGAAAGCTACTGTATTTCAAAAGAATCATCACTATTATCATTGGATTGAAAAAGAGATCAAGCTACTTGGCAAGTTACTCAATTATATTTATTTCTTTTTCGATGAACCATAATAATTATTTTTGTCTTTGTTTCATCGATTTTTATTATGATTGGCTAAATTGTTATATTGCCTGAGTTTGGATGAATACTTTTTAGACTCGTTTTATTTTTAGTTTTTTATTATCTATTGATTGGTTCATGCTTTGGTAAGCTTTTTATTTTATTTGGTTGTAATGCATTTGCGTATTTGATATTAATTTATTATCAGTTTTTGTTCCATATGCGTCTTTGTGAATGTCTTTCATGTATGGATGTATATTAGGTTGTTTACTGTGTGTTTGTAACTAGCTTATGGTTTATTGTTAACGTATTCCATAGGAACGGTAATTGAGAGTTTGGAGATACCTTATATTCTGTCACTTGAGAGACCGGGAGGTAATTAAGTGTCGTCTGCTCTTGTCTTTTGCGGGTTTGGGTAGTGATTGCACAGGAGTGAGTTACCCAAGATTCCTTTAGATTCTTACAGATCCGAATTATAACCAAATTTAATAAGAATACTCATCTACGCCTTAGGATGTTTTGTGATTAGAGAGACCGGGAGGTAATTTAATCTTTGGGTACATTAGCATAGTTAGGTAAGGTAAGACCGGGAGGTGATCCGAACCATTAAACCGTTGAGCTTTACATGATATTTAGGGTTCTTAGGTATTATTGGTGAGACTAGAGGTGCACAAACCGGTTTTTTTAAAAAAACCGGTTCGGTTATTAACCGGACCGGTTTTTTTTGGCCCGGAAAAAAACCGGTTCGGTTAATAACCGGTTTTTTTCTGTCAAAACCCTAACCGGTCTAACCGATTAGGACCGGTTTAGAAACTCCGAATACCTGAGTAAGGTTAGGTTAATAACCGGTTTTTTTCTGTCATTTACACCTATAACATCGTTTTGCGTGCCGATTCTCAAAGTGTGTGCCAAGCCCTGAGGTTCCGACGGTTTAAGCCCCAGTTCGTGACATAGACTAGAAGTGATGCCCGTACAAGCTTAGGTGTATAAACTCCGAATACCTGAGTAAGGTAGGAGTTATGCCTAAGTTATTATTTTATTATTATATCATGGCTTAGACTCTAGTCGGGGGTATAGCCTAGACCTTGATCAAACTTATAAATACAAAGGTTATAGTTAAAATAATGTTTCTTTATAATTAAGAAGCATACAATTTTATATGCATGAGGTTGTAGTTAAAATTTTGTTTCTTCAAGATTAAGAAACATAAGCTTTTACATACAAGAGATATTTTCAAATGTTTCTTCACAATTAAGTAACATAAATATGCAAGGGGTATAGTCAAAATAGTGTTTCTTCATAATTAAGAAACATAAGATTTTATATACAAATATTATAGACACATGACGTTTCTTCTTGAAGATTAAACCTATTATAGATATTTCTTCATGAAGAATAAACTCAGTCAATGATTGACAAATAAACAGAAAGACTAAATGTCTGAATATTTTATTCAAACAAATGATCAATCAAGGTTTAAAGCTATCAAAACCAGACTAAAAGTCTGTAGTCGGATCAAGAGACGATCCGGATATTTATATAAACCTATTTTATTATATGTTAATCATAATTCTTTCACAAAGGTTTTCAAACGAGATCACCACATCATTCAGAACAGACAATCACAGGTGAATACGTTAAACCTTTTACAATCAGTCATTAAGATAAACGGGTTGTTTATTTTAACAAGTCAAATATATATATGAGATTACGTGATCTCTAACATACAAAGATTTAAGGGATTACGTGATCCATGTTATATACAAGATAGAAAATAAAAGCAACTCATACCGAGTACACTTATGTCTGGATCCAAACATAATCTGTCTAGTCTATCAATCAAGGTTACGTGGCCGCAGACTAGCAACCATAATAAAGTTCTCCAATGGGTATCAGTTCCCGCAGACTAACAACTTCGCTTGGTTAACAAGTTCGCCCAAGCGAACTTGTCAACAACTTCGCGTTTACAAACAAATACACAAACAATATTACAGACTCGATTACAGACATTAGACATATGAACTACTGACATCTATGCACCAACAGACTCCCCCTTGGCAGTAGCTTCATATCTTGATCTTTCAGCTCTTGTCTCGTAATCCTGTATCTTCAAGCGTGCACTCCTTCTCTAACACACACCGTGATTACTCGCTGATATTTCCTTGCTTCATCCTTCCAAGCAGGAATATAGAATATCTTCTTTTCATTCAGCACTTGCAAATCAGCTTTCGATAAGTTAACAAGATGCATCGGGTCATACACCCTCAGCACTTCTTGTTCATCTTCGTCTTCCATCACGGCTTCAGCAGTCTGGCAATCAACGTACCACCATTTTAGATTCTTCAACACATCTTGAGGCATATTCTTCATTGGAACCTCCTTGATGCTTCGGATCGGTTTGTACTTCATCACCATCCATGGCTTGCCATCTGCTCTCAATCCCCTTTCTGTATCCTCCACGAGCTTTCCCTTCTGTGGCTTTAATAGTTCAAATTTCTTTTCTTTTATGCTTTCTTTCCACGCAATCTTCTCATTCACTCTCGCCATATTGTTGTCACTTCTATTTATCAGGCCCAACCTGGCCAAATCTTTCACCTCACATTCCGGCAACGTATTGAGAGATCTCAACATTCTCTTGAAGTATTGAATACCATCATAACGCTTCATCACAAACAACTTCATCTGTTCATCATAAATCCAACAGATGATTCCCTTCTTCGACTCAGCATAGCCTTTGATGTTATAACTCTTCTTGAACATGGCTGGAACAGCAGGCTTCTTGGTCTTAATAAACCAATGAGCACAGCCTTCCTTCCACCTAGGCTGCTCCTCCCACTCAGTCTCATCCATCTCAGCACCCATGTCGGCTTTCTCAACATCAGGGATCTCGTGTTCAATGTCTTCTTCTACTATCTCCCCCTCTTCTATTCCATCTTCAATCACAATCTGCTCACCGATCTTCTCAATCATATCACTCGGCAGCACATCTTCATCAAATAACACATCATCGCTGAACATGTCATCGTCCAGTTCCTTCAGCGCATCAATCACGTCATCCTCAACTAACACCACATCATCACCACCAGCCACGTCGGTAGACTCCCCCTCAGCTGTGGAAGTACCAAGAGCTTGAGAAGTTCTTGGCAGCTCACCACCTGCATCTTTCGATGCATTGGGATCATCGTCACGGTCGTTTCTCTTCTTCGTTCTGAGCTCGTCGCCCTTACAGCTCATCTCCCCCTGAGATGCCAAGAACTCCTTCAAGGCATCTATAACTTTTTCATGCTCAACCAGGAGGGATGCCTGTAGTTGATTTGCTTCCACTAGGCTTTGAATAGTCTTAGATTGCTCTGCCACGATCCGCTCTAGTGAAGCTATTCTCTCTGAATCTGAAGTAGGCGAAGGCGAGACACCAAAAGCAGGCGTAACCGCAGGTGGTACCATACCTGATAACCCTGCAGTAGTAATGACCGTTGACTCTTAAAATAACATGATCAATTCTAAGTAACCAGTTAAAAATCATAAAACTATATAAGTACAAAAACTTAAAAATTTAAAGTATAAGGGATCAAATTTCAGTCTCGATAGGGACTGCTACGTTTTCGAAAAGATCCGAACAGGAATCATACTAATTACGTGATTGTCACATAGATCCGTGTTTAGCTGTATTATGACATATAGAGACAGATTGTAAGCAGGTAATATACTTAAGATGGTTTTCATCGTTTCTGTGATACGAGTTATTTTCAATTATGCCTCAAAATTTAAGTGGGCAACAACTCAGAAATATTGATGTCTCATATCTATCCTCAAAGCGTATTTGGCTTTCCCCAAGTCACCCCGAATTGACTTCGACCCATAGTGTCTGATTAAGTTGTAAATATTCTTGGTCTGCTTCCCGTTCTTCTCTCTTACTCAATGATTGTGAAGTCTTGATATTGTCATCTCTAATATATTTCAATAACTCCAAATATATATATATATATATTTAAATAAAAATAGACCTCAAAGTAGAAATTAACTGCAAGTCCCGTATCTGGATCACTGCAGTATCTTGAGACGCTATCTTCACGGGAATCAGAACACACATGGGCTCGTGTATGACTGGGTAATCGCTTTTCTGCCTATCATTCGGAAAGATATATCTGAAGACATGCAAAACTCTTAAGGAGTTTCCACGTAAAATCAAGTAAATTTAGTTTGTATCACGTCTACTTTTACGCACCATTAAAAGTTACCATGACATACAATGACTGTCCTAAAGCCTTTTAAGCCTAATAACTTCACTAGCTAAGCACACAAAATTAGTAAATCTATCATTTTCCAAGGTTGGATCAATTTTGCGTTTAACATAGCAAACGAACTTCTTACGAAGTAACAGACTTGAAAAATAATTTCATTTCCCTTAAAACAAATTTTAACATTAATTGCCCCGACCAAAACAAAGTCTTCAGGTAAACGGCTATCCCGAAGATCCAATGGATCAGCTGGACCGACCACATACTAGTATGTGTCCTTCTAACTAAATATGATCGACTAATTTTAAGCAAAAGAAAGAAAAACTCATCATAAACCGCCCCGGTCACTATCAGTAATCTGGTTAATGGCTATCCTCAAAATCTACAAGTAGAAAATGAGGACCAAAACATATCCGAAGACAAGTCCTTCAAACTGATGTAACCGACATATTTTTAAGCGATTAGTGACGTTTTTTTTTTTTTTTTTTTTTTTTTTTTTAAATATCACAAGAAAAGCATGGTTACTCGGGATTGATCATCCCATTTAGTTCAATAAGGTTTTGAAATCTAGATTTGTCAAACGCTTTAGTGTATAAATCAGCGAAATTATCAAGCGTATCCACCTTTTCAAGAATTATCAGTTTCTTCTCAGCACAATCCCGTATGAAATGATGACGTATGTCAATGTGTTTAGTTTTACTATGTTTCACGGGATTGTTAGTTACTGAGATAGCAGCTGTGTTATCAATGCAAATAGGAGTAAGTAAGAAATTCAGACCATAGTCGCGCAATTGTTGTTGTATCCAAAGAACCTGAGAGCAGCAGTTGGATGCTGCCATGTATTCTGCCTCACAGGTTGAAATTGCGACTGAAGTCTGCTTCTTGCATTGCCACGACACCAGTCTGCCACCAAGAAACTGACATCCTCCAGTTGTTAACTTCCGACTCTGATTGCACCCTCCATAATCAGAGTCTGTGTAAGCGACCAGCTCCAAGTCTCCTCCTCTCGGGTACCACAACCCCAGCTTCGGCTTGCCCTTGAGATACCGCAGTATCCTCTTTGCACCTTTCAAATGAGATTCCTTTGGATTTGCCTGAAAACGTGCACAAAGACAAACAGCAAACATTATATCAGGCCTAGATGCAGTTAAGTACATTAAAGAACCTATTATTGCCCGATATTGAGTTGGGTCCACATCTGCATCACCGTCTACTTCAGCACCCAATTTGTGATTGACGCAGATTGGAGTATCATATGGAGAACTGTCCTCCATCTTGAAGCGCTTCAGCACATCATGAACATACTTCGTTTGATGAATGAACATCCCGTCCTTCCTCTGATCAACCTGCAATCCTAGAAAGAAAGTTAGTTCACCCATAGCACTCATTTCAAACCTTTTCTTCATGACGGCTTCAAACTCCTGACACATGGAGACTTTTGATGCAGCAAATATAATGTCATCCACGTAGACTTGTACCAGCAGGATGTCGCTTCCATCTCTTTTGAAGAACAACGTGCTATCAATTTTCCCTCTTTCAAAACCATTCTCGAGCAAGTAATCCGATAAAGTTGCATACCAGGCACGAGGTGCCTGATGTAATCCATACAACGCCTTGCTCAACCTGTACACGTGAACTGGATAGTCTGGGTCAGGAAAACCCGGAGGTTGCTCAACATACACAACCTCATCAACTTTCCCATTCAAAAACGCACTCTTTACATCTAGCTGAAACACCTTCATCTTTTCATGAGCATCAAACGCCAAAAACAATCTTATGGCTTCCAACCTCGCGACAGGAGCGAACACTTCGTTATAATCAATCCCCTCTTGTTGATTAAAACCTTTCACTACAAGCCTCGCCTTGTTTCTTATAATGATCCCCTTATCATCTCTCTTGCACTTGAACACCCATTTTGTGCCTATCGTATGCACATTCTTTGGTTTTTCAACCAAAGTCCAAACTTCCATCTTCTCGAATTGAGCCAACTCTTCTTGCATGGCTTCGACCCACGAGCTGTCCTTTAAAGCCATTTGATAATTCTTCGGTTCGATCTGGCTTATAAAGCAGGTATACAGGCATTCATCGATTATTCCTGTCTCCTTAATGCTTGTATAAACACAGGTATGTTCATTCAAGCTACTTCTCGTTTGTACACCTGAGGACACATCACCAATCACATTATCCAGAGGGTGATCTTTATGAATTCTCGTGGTCGGAACAGAACCGACATGCAAATTATCTTCCAAATTAGAAGAGATCTCATCAATGGTTGTTTCATGCTGAGAGTGAAAAGGATTGATAAATTCTTCTTCAGTAGAGGCAGCAGGGGTACCGATAGTGTTTGATGAGGAAGGTTGACATTTATCAATCAGCTGTCTTTGCAATAGATTTTCTTCCTCATCGAGTATCATCTTCGTCGCAGCTCTTTCTTCTTCTTCAGAAATCTCCAAATCCGGTACGTTAAACGACTTAAAAAGCTTAACATAGTCGAAAAGCTCAGCCGGTCCTTGCTTGGTTTTGGCGGTTGGTAACTTGTGATGTCAGTGTTACACACCACCTCCACCTTGCAAGTCGAAGTATTGAAGACACGTCTGTTGGGAGTCCCAACAACATAACCGACTAAGATTCCTTCATCGGCTACTTCACCAAATTTAGAGTTTGTCTTCAAGATCGAACAAGGGGACCCGAATGGTTCAAGACCACTCAAGTTGGGCTTCCGTCCATGCATAAGCTCGTAACATGTTTTACCAAGTCTCTTAACGGTTAACACTCTATTCAGAACATAGCAGGCTGTAGCAACTGCTTCAGCCCAGAACATCACAGGAAGCTTCGAATCTGCCAGCATAGTCCTGGCTCCTTCAATTAAAGTTCGGTTCTTCCTTTCAGCCACTCCATTCTGTTGCGGAGTATACGGAGCACTGTATTGATGTTCAATTCCTTTCTGAAGACAGAAGATCTCCATTTCAAAATTCTTGAACTCCGTCCCATTGTCACTTCTGATGAACTTTACTGTTTTACTCATGACGTTCTCAACTTTGGTAATCAAATTCTTCACCATTTGAGCCGTCTCATCTTTCGATTTCAGAAAATATACCCACGAATATCGCGAGTAGTCATCAGTGATCACCAAGCAGTAAGAAGTACCTCCTAGACTTTTTACATTCACGGGACCGAAGAGATCCATGTGAAGCAGTTCTAGAGTACTAGCAATAGAGTTGACCTTCTTGGTGAGATGGGATTTCTTGTGTTGCTTTCCCTTCTTGCATGCAATACATTTGTCTTCAAAGTTAAAACTTTTCAAGGGAACACCCATCACAAGCCCATTTCTGACAATGTGGTTCATCTTCCGAAGATGAATGTGCCCCATTCTCCTGTGCCATAGTTCGGATTCTGATTCGCTTGCTTTCGTCATTAAACATGATTCTCCCGTGGCCATTTCAGTAGACCTCATATCCATCACATATGTATTTGTATCACGTGGAGCTGTCATCACTATCCACTCGTCTGGTATCTGAAAACCAGGCTTCAACACGATCGCCTCATTCTTCGTGAAATGAACAGTATACTCCTTATCACAAATCTGCGACACACTCAGCAGATTGTGCTTCAGCTCTTCTACAAAATTCACATTCTCAAGTGTCATTTTCCCATTGGACACCGTTCCTTTTCCAGTAATTCTTCCTCCACTTTCACCAGCAAAACTAACTCTCGCTCCTTGAACAGGTTTTAAGTCGTGCAACAAAAATTTGTTACCCGTCATGTGCCGGGAACAGCCGCTATCTACAATCCAAAGACTGTGGGCAGCCCTGTTCAACTGTTCCTGCACAATAAAGCAAAGGATTAGAATCTAGGGACCCAAGACCAATTGGTCTTGGATCTATACATCCCGTACTTCTGCTTTCCAAAGTTAGCATCTGGATAATTCCTGTCAGTCCTAATAGGAAATCTCCTTGGAAATTGAGTGTGTGGCCTTCCAAACCTATGTACATTGAAAGTATTATATCATGTGGTTTGGTGATTTGCATTGTAAAACTGAGGTTTGTTTCTGTGAAAACCTGAATTAGTTACATTTCGAAACTTTGAAGGGTTTTCATTTTTAGCAGTATTAAAATTACCATTAGCCTTATGCTCAGTTTTGATAGGCCTCACGCCTCTGAATTTCGGCGTCAGAGGACAATCTGCAACAAGATGTCCTAACTTATTGCACCTAAAACAACACTTATACTCCATTTTCTTTTCAAATGTTGTTTTGGATGTAGAGGCTGTGTTACCGGCCGTTCGTCTCACATAAGGTGGGACGTACGGGTTGAGTGGAGTATTCTTTTTAGAAGTTTTATCTTTTTCTCCACCAGTGGGTAACACTACCTTCTCTTTTGTCTTACCCGATTCGGGCAACTTATCCGAATCCGATGAGACTGGACTCGTAACAGAAATATTTACACTTGAAACAGGCGAACTCGTTTCGCCACTACTAACACTTGGTTCTTTACTCGTAACCTTGATTGGAACTGTCTGAGGAACTTCAAAATCAACAGATTTCTGAACACTAGGGTTAAAAGTGTAATTTTGGTTATACGGTGGTGGAACCTCGTGATAACCAATTCCTCCTCTTTTTGTAGAGGTACCTTGATCACTAACAAGGTGATCAAGAATAGCTGAGGAATTTCTGAACTGTTCTAGTTTTCGGTTCAGTTCCACCACTTTCACCTGGTGGTCAGCAATCTGCTTTTCTCGTTCAGCAATCAGTTTAGTCTTTTCTTCTAAAACTTTATAACTTAGATCAATTACTTCAATTTTTTCAGCAAGTTTAGTTTTTAAGCTTTTAACATCTTTTTCACACGCTTTTATTTTAACTTTGTAACTGTTTTCTCTTGCTTTCGTAAAGTGATAATCTTCTTTAAGAGTTTTAAATTCAGCATCTAAACGAACATACTGATCAGTTATGGTAGCAAGTTGCTCAGACAAATTCTCACATTTAGTACAAAAAGATTTAGAACTTACCTCGGAGATTTGATCATTGTTATCTGCCATGAAAGCTTTTTCCTTACCAGTAGCTTTCTCTTCTCCGGTAGTCTTCTCACGTTCTTCACTCTCAACCTTAGCCATATTTGCCTGTTCACTAGTTTCATTAAAATACAGGTTCCAGTTGTATTCACCTGCTTCTCTGGACATCATGGCATTGACTTCTTTAGTACTCCCAGTGTGCTGTGCAGACCGGCCCTGACCACGTTCAACTCGCTCGTTTCTGCAATCTTTGGCAAAGTGCCCGTTTTGTTGACAGTTATAGCACCTCACCTTAGACTTGTCGAACCCTGGCCTGCCACCAACAAACTTTCTCCCCGTCTTTCTCATAAACTTCTTCACTCTCCTCACTATCATGGCCATCTGCCATTTTAAATCCATTTCCTCCAGATCATCAGCATCGATCTGGTCGTAGTCTTCATCTAGCATCGCTGGATCAACCACCTTTCCTTGAATATAGTTTTCATATGAAGCAATAAATGAAGCATAGAGGCCAAACTGCTCTTCAGCAGATTTGACGCTCATTGGCATCTTAGTGTAATTATTGCTTGAGGAACTTGAAGATCCACTACTCTTGCTTGCTGTCTGTTGAGTACCACTTGATCCACCCGCAACAAAGCAAACATTCCCATTTGAGTTTACTGACACATGCCCCTCCTGTGAAGAATTGGCACCCAATTCACCTTTCGAGTAGTAGGCGGCAAAATCAGTCTTAGAACTTGTATTGGAGTTTACTTTGGCACCGTACATGCCTGGATCTTGAACCTGATCCATAGATGTTTCTTTTCTTACCATATTAAGCTCAAAAGTTCTGAGCTTGTTGACAGCGGTTTCAAGATCATAAGTAGAGAAGTCCTTGTCTTCCCTCATCAGTACGGTATACATCTCCCATTTTGGTGGGAGAGCATCGAGAAGTTTTTCCACAATCTCTTCTTCTCGGTAGGAAATGGAGTAGTTACTCAATTCAGTCATGAGATGATAATATCGAGTGATAATATCATCAAGAGATTCGTTCTTTAAGTACTTAAAGACTGAAAATTGAGTCTTGAGCAATTTTATCTTTGACGCTCGAATACCTACATTCCCCTCAAATCTGCTTTCAAGAGCTTCCCAAAGCTCTCTAGCTGATGTATACTTTCTGAACGTATGGAGGATCTCCTGTGGAAGAGCCATTGTGATTGCAGCATGAGCCTTGCTTTCGGCTTCATACATCTTCTTCTCCTCCTCTTCCATTTTACTGTATTTCTTGATTTGGTCTCGACCCTCATATTCCATGATTGGTGGAATATATCCATCTTGGATGCATACCCACATCTTCGCATCCTGGTACTTAACATACTGTATAAACCGATCCTTCCACGCAACAAAGTCGGTTCCCTTCAGCAACCTTGGGGCCTTTGTAGCCGACCCCGCTTCAACTTCCATCTTTACAAGCTCTGAAATGTTGATCGACGACATCCTTCTTGAAGACTAAGAAACCCGAAAAATCAAATTCTGAAAAGGGCGAAGTTAAGAAATTTCCTCTGAACAGTACTGTAGGCGAAGTTAAGGATAACTTCGCTTAAGTAATAACTTCGCTGGATCCTTCTTAAATTCGCGTAACTGGGCGAAGTTGAGAATAACTTCGCTTAGAATAAGCGAACTTAGAAAGTAAGCGAACTTGAAGAAAACTTCGCTGAACTAGGCGAACTTGAGAAGAACTTCGCTGAGTTAGGCGAAGTTGAGGAGGTAGGCGAAGTTGTGAATAACTTCGCTTCTCCTTATATCTTCGCTGAAACCCTACGTATCCTGACGGCAACTTCGCCTGATGAACAGCAACTTCGCCTGACGAACTGAAACTTTCTGCAGATCTGAAAATCGAATTTTAACGACGATTTTGACAGTTTAAAGGCTTAAACACACTGGTAGGAGGCTAGAATGAGCAAAAACACCAAAAACTCGTCCCGGTAATACCCGAAATGGAACGAATTCTACACCCGCGTGAATATCCCGAACCACACAATCGAGCAAAAGCTCTGATACCAACTGTAGGTTCCCTGGACGGATCACACGAGATATCCCGATATACACAGGTGCGGAATCCCTGTGTAGATCGTTACGGACGTAGAATATAACCACACAAACACACGAACGCGATACGAACAAACACACGTTATATTAATAACTCGAACCGTGTTACTTACAGCCTCTCGACCTCACGTCACTCGACTCAATGAATTACACGTAAATTGAACTACTCGATCAACTAACTAACGTAAACAGTAAACTATATAAATACACGACAACTTCGCCTCAGGCGAAGTTGTCCTTAACTTCGCTCGTTCAACAAGTTCGCCTAGGCGAACTTGTCAACAACTTCGCTTGGTTAACAAGTTCGCCCAAGCGAACTTGTCAACAACTTCGCGTTTACAAACAAATACACAAACAATATTACAGACTCGATTACAGACATTAGACATATGAACTACTGACATCTATGCACCAACAATTTATAAATTTAACACTAGAGTGTCTAAGTTAGGTTAGGTTTTTTTATAGACCGTTCAGCACATTACTTCCTTTCGACGCGAATGAGCACAAAAATGGCTATACAAGGGGAGGCTCACAGAACTTCCCGTTTCACACCAATCACACTTTCATTTACACCTATAACATCGTTTTGCGTGCCGATTCTCAAAGTGTGTGCCAAGCCCTGAGGTTCCGACGGTTTAAGCCCCAGTTCGTGACATAGAGTAGAAGTGATGCCCGTACAAGCTTAGGTGTATAAACTCCGAATACCTGAGTAAGGTAGGAGTTATGCCTAAGTTATTATTTTATTATTATATCATGGCTTAGACTCTAGTCGGGGGTATAGCCTAGACCTTGATCAAACTTATAAATACAAAGGTTATAGTTAAAATAATGTTTCTTTATAATTAAGACGCATACAATTTTATATGCATGAGGTTGTAGTTAAAATTTTGTTTCTTCAAGATTAAGAAACATAAGCTTTTACATACAAGAGATATTTTCAAATGTTTCTTCACAATTAAGTAACATAAATATGCAAGGGGTATAGTCAAAATAGTGTTTCTTCATGATTAAGAAACATAAGATTTTATATACAAATATTATAGACACATGACGTTTCTTCTTGAAGATTAAACCTATTATAGATATTTCTTCATGAAGAATAAACTCAGTCAATGATTGGCAAATAAACAGAAAGACTAAATGTCTGAATATTTTATTCAAACAAATGATCAATCAAGGTTTAAAGCTATCAAAACCAGACTAAAAGTCTGTAGTCGGATCAAGAGACGATCCGGATATTTATATAAACCTATTTTATTATATGTTAATCATAATTCTTTCACAAAGGTTTTCAAACGAGATCACCACATCATTCAGAACAGACAATCACAGGTGAATACGTTAAACCTTTTACAATCAGTCATTAAGATAAACGGGTTGTTTATTTTAACAAGTCAAATATTTATATGAGATTACGTGATCTCTAACATACAAAGATTTAAGGGATTACGTGATCCATGTTATATACAAGATAGAAAATAAAAGCAACTCATACCGAGTACACTTATGTCTGGATCCAAACATAATCTGTCTAGTCTATCAATCAAGGTTACGTGGCCGCAGACTAGCAACAATAATAAAGTTCTCCAATGGGTATCAGTTCCCGGAGAACCGTAATTGTGTGTATGGCAAGTGATACAAATCCCATAAATAAGAGACGTTTCTGCTAAGCTTGTATAGAAAACTAACTTGTCAGTCAGTTAAAGATTTTTTAAATATATTTAGAGTCAACGATCGATTCACCAGCACATCACTAATGTATTTTCCCCCCAATATTTCAAGGAAACAAACTACCACATGTAGCAATGAATTAGAGTCACTCATGAAATTAGATGCACGCTATATGGAGATAGCTCAGTTTATAATTATTAAAATATTGCTAACAAGATTAAACAAGGTTTGTAAATCAAACAGTTGGATATTTATTATCCGTGAAATTTTCAAAATAAATGAATATTTTATTATAGCCAAAGTCTTCCGCTAAATAATCCGCAACTCTGATGTATTTACAAAATAAGTACTAACTATTGGTCGCACGCCTAGGCCCTAAGTCGGGATGTGACACCTGTCATATATTAGCCAAGCAAACTCGTAGGGCACATCCTCCAACCAATATGTGTGGAATTGATACTACCGAGCATCCCTAGAATGCATCTGTCTAGCTTCATGTGTGTTGTACAAAAGTATAATGTTTTGACTAGTCGACTTATTTAAGAACTCTTTACCGTATAAAATAATAATCAAATTTCAAATATTCTAGGTACTCACGTAAGGTATTTTCAGACATAACTAAATATACATTGTACTCGACATGAGGATTACCAGTTGTGAGCTAACGAATTGCCAATGTACATTTTTGTTAAGCCGTGAAACTGTTTTTAAACCTCCCATTGTAACTTTCTTGAAACCATTTAAATTGACCTCAATTTCCACAACAATGTTTAAAAAATATTCTTTCCACAAACAAAATCTTGCTCTAAAAGTCTCAGCTTCGTACTTTAGGTTTTCAATAAAGGAATCATTCATTATAACTTGATGTGCCAGTTCACGATCATGTGGCACATTTTTTTTAGATCGAGCCATATCTTCAAGTTTGATCGCATTGGTGACCACTTTGGACAACATGTCAATATCGCTAGAACCAAATAAGTCAAAAAGTAGCAAAATACGACTAGATTCGGATTGACCATTTGAATTGAAAATGACAAGATTGAATAAAGGATGAGTAGAGTGGTTTAATTAGTATATAAAATGAATGGAAATTTATAGATTGAAAAAGTGAATTTATTTAATTAGATCAAACGGTAACACAACCTCCGAGAAGGATCAGAAATCATGTTCCTTTCGTGTGTTCTACTATCTGGAATTGCACTCATTGGGAAACTCGGAGCAGCAGCGGTGTGCTAGGGTACTCGGGAGAGTAGAATGCCCAACCCATCATAATGAATTATCAGTAAGTTTAGCCTACTAACGTATACATTTAGGCCACGTTACTTTCAACATTTTCCTGTCAATTTATAGCGGTCCAATTGATATGAATTTTTACCTAGCAAAAATAGGATGGAATGAGCAATTTGGCAATTTTGTTAAAAATAAACTAAAGCAATGTTACAAATAGTCTTTTAAGACTATGTGTAGCGAAAGGGCTACAAAATGGGGCGTTTTGCGCCATGCGCCCAGACAGCAATGGGTAGTTTTTTTGTTTTTGAGGTGTTATGGTGTTGTAGCCCCGTATATATATATATATATACACACACACTCACGCAACACATGCGAGAAATAACTCGTATCGAAAGAACTCAATCATATCGAAAGAACTCAACGTAACAAAAAAAATTGAATTTTTTTTACACATATGTAATACGTAAGTGTAAGTAACATAAAAAATTTAAAGTACTTTCTTACACACCGAATCGACTTATTACACATGTGTAACTAATATTTACACTTGTGTAATTATCAAAAATCTTTATTCTCTCTTTTGATTCACTTTTTAATCAAATTTAATCTCAACCACATATTTTATACTCATTTAATTGAATGTGTGGTCCATATTGAATTCTTAAAGTTCTTACAACTTATCAAATTCTCAAAATATCTCTCCAAATATATATATATATATATATATATATATATATATGGTAGAGATACTGTACGCTAATGCCTTAACGTACGAGCGGTACGCGAGACGCTCAAAGGCAAAAACATAAAACGCTCAGAAAACGCTCACAAAAACTTAAACGCTCAGCCAAAAACCTAAAACTCTCAAAAAACGGTCTTCATGAAAAAAGTAAAAAAATCGACCGATTAACGATCCAAAACTGTTTTTTTCGGTTAACAATGATTAATTGGATATGTATTAACGATTCTGAGATGTTGGGATGTGATTTCATGAATCGATTCATGAAAAACGGGATTCGTGTACGTTAAGGATTAGTGTATTGGATCTTTTCACTGTATATATATATATATATATATATATCACCTTAGAAAAAGTCTAAGGTGACAAAAGAGTCTCCAGGGTTTTCTAACTCAACCAAGTTTTCACCTTAGACTTTTTCTATATATATATATATATATATAGAAAAAGTCTAAGGTGAAAACTTGGTTGAGTTAGAAAACCCTGGAGACTCTTTTGTGTGGTTCAGGGTGAGCCACATAGGCGATTTCATTTGTTTAATGTATTTAATGAAAGGGGCAATTTAGTCATTTTGTTTTCTATTCTTTTCTTCTTTTGTCATACGGTGTCAGCCATATTTCACTAAATCAAAAGGACTATCATTACATTTGTTATAGTTTTGACTTTCTCCATTAATACTCAAAGTATACTCTCTCCCAACCTTCAAGATCCTCCATTAATGTCATAATACATTTTTATTTCCAATTTTCCTTCAAGTTTATCTGTATTTTTCTTTTATAATTCTTCTAAAATAGGGCATATTAACCCAAATTGGTTTTCGGCATTTTATACCCAATGCCTTCATAGATTTGATTTAGTCAATGTTGGAGGATTTTTTTAACATAATTCCACTTCCATTAAGCCTTCTCAAACCACCTTCTGATCGATCCACTGTTATGCACATCTTGCAAATTTAGCTTTTTATTGAAGTTGAAGGTTAATCTAAATGACATGTTTATAGGTTGGTAGATAATAATATTAAATGGGCCAGTAGAAGAAGCTACTGCTAGAACGCTTGACTCTTGAAGTTGCTTTATTGGGATTTGGTTTTTGAAAATTTTTAAGGTCAGTAATTTAATTAAAGTTGTTTACTTTATGCAATTCTTTTAAACAATTTGTTTCCGAAATACTAGTGTTTTTGTTTTTTAATTAAACATGTGGCTTGCAGAATGGAAGTCTGAAACCCACCTCTTAAAACCTACCTCTTAAGCCATCACCACTTTGGTGGGATGGTAAAGGCTTTGGCCTTTTGGTGAGAGGTCCAGGGTTCGATTCCTGCCATTGGCGGTATAATGTAAATAGTAGGAGGAAAGCTTGTATGTTCAAAAAAAAAAAAAAAAAAAACCTACCTCTTAAGTTTCATATATATATAATGTTTTAGTTGATTTGATTGATTTCTTAAAGATACAATACTTGTATCACACACTCTATTTTGTATTAAATGTTCATATACTTTATATAACATGTCTCTTACTTTCTCTTGCGCATGTATGGGTTATGCAAATAATAAAAATTTTCTACTTAAATATTAATATTCCGAAACAAAAAATACATACGTTTTTGCATATTAAAACATACGTTTATAGACAAGCGTAACATATGTTTTGCATATTAAAACATACGTTTATAGACAAGCGTAACATATGTTTTAAAATATACGTATATAATTTTATAAAACTGGATAATAATATTTCCAATACAAAAAAACATACTTTTTTTCATATTAAAACACACGTTTATAGAAAAGTGTAACATATGTTTTGCATATTAAAACATACGTTTATAGACAAGCATAACATATGTTTTAAAAATGTACGTATATATTTAAAAAAAAAAACTGAATAATAATATTTCCAGTACAAACTCTAAACACCACCCCACTCCACTGTCTTATAGGGATGGCAACGGGCCGGGTTCGGGCCGGGTATTGGTAATCCCATACCCATACCCGTTTGTAAAATTGTGTCCCATACCCGGCCCATTACCTGTCGGGTGTTTGTCGGGTAATTACCCGTCGGGTATCGGGCATACCCGCGGGTATCGGGTATACCCGTTGGGAGTTTTAAGTACATTTATTTTATCATTATAATTATTTTATACCTTTTGTTCATATAACAATTATTACAAATTTAAATATAATAACACTCAATATATATAAGTGTGACAATAAATAAAAAATATAATTATAATTTGTGTATAATTATATATATATATATATATATATATATATATATATATATATATATATGCTTCACAACCTATGAAATACAAAGAATTTTTCGGGTATATGATTCGGGTATAAGGTTCGGGTAAACGGGCATGTTCTCTCGGGTAATCGGGTCGGGTTTATCTAATCCCATACCCGGCACGTACCCACGAAAATTTTTAAATCCTAATCCCATACCCGGCCCATACCCATCGGGTTTCGGGTATACCCGTCCCATTTATTTCGGGTTTCGGGTATACCCGTCGGGCTCGGGCTTTTTTGCCATCCCTACTGTCTTATTTTCCAGCAAAAAATAAGATGAAGATTTATTACCAAATTCAAAAATTCTTCAAGAATTGCAACAAAACCAAAAAAGTTTGATTCTTTTTAAGAGTCAACAATAAACGTAATAATGAAGCTATTTTTCTACTCTAAAGTAACAAATTTCAAAAAATATAAAATAATATTCAAATCCAAGCAAAATTTCAAAAAATATCTCAAAAAACAAAAATACTAAAACGACCAGATCTGAACTCTGTCAACATAGTACCTAAAAAAGAGAAGAAAAAAAACTAAAAACGGCGAGATCCGAGCAACTTTCATTCATAAATTCTTGTTCAAAACTTTGTCAATATAAAATCTCCATATCTAAACCTTTTGTAGAGAAAAACCACCGGATCAAGTGGTAAACGATCGACCGCCGCTACATGGAACTTTCCGATACACCAAGGCCTTCGCTGCCGTCATCACCTTCCGATACACCAAAGCCTTTGCCGCCGTCATCACCTTGGATCTTGGCTTCGATATGCTTTGGATCGTGGTTTTAATGGAGGAAAAAAGAACATGAAAGATGAAGGAAGTGAGGGAGAGTTTTGGTTGTGTGAATGAAAGATGAAGGAAGAGAGAGAGGGAGATTTGGTTTGAATAATGAAGAGAGAGAGAGAGAGAGAGTCTGGGATTTGAGATTTGAGATAAAGATGAGATGACATAAAGTAGAATATACAAAATTACAATGTTACCATTTTTTACATTTTTAATATTTTTTTAAATGATAATATTATTTATTTTAATCATTCAATCTCAACCATTCATTCATCAAGATTAATGACTAGTATAGAGTTTCAAGGGTTTCGCAACTGGAGTGGGTTTTTATTTTAACCTCTCTCTCTCTCTCTAAATATATATATATATAGGAGGGTTAACTTAAAAATAAATAGTTTCCTAGGAAGACTAGGAATAAATCATAGTCATTGGATCATGTTAATCAATAGTTGAGATTTAAAATTACCAATAACCGACGTAGTTTTCTAGAATCACTCTTTCATCATTATAACCGACATAGTTTCCTAATTGTTCTTTCACTATCATTTGTAATGCCAAATGTCATAATTTTATTGGTTCTTACTATTTCTAGGAAACTTCTTATTCTTATTTGAACTCTTATATATATATGTGTGTGTGTGTGTGTGTGTGTGTGTGTTTAAGTTCAAGAAATAAATGAAATTACTGCGAGAAATGAATATGAGCCACTAATTTTATTTTAGGTTTTAAAAGTTTAAATATAAATGAAAAAGATATAAATGTAACAATAAATGACACTCTCTCTCCAATTAATACAACTAATATAACCATAATAAATCTCTCTCTAATATAGAGGTGCATTTATAGTTTCTTAATTAATCTTGAAACTTTTAAAACCTAAAACAAAACTAGTGGCCCATATTCATTTCTCGCATTTCTCGTAGTAATTTCATTTCTCTCTTGAACCAATCTTCAATTAATATATCTAATAAATTAATATAACTAATCAAATTACTATAATTGAAAAATATTAACAATTCATTTATTTTCTATCTAAATTTTATCCTACACAAGTACAATTTATCCTACACAAGTACAATTTATTCATACGTTAAAATTTCTTTCTATCTAAATTTCTTCCAACTCAATATATAAATATCCATCAACACGTAGTTACATTGTGATAAATAATATAAAAAACTATTTTACATGTGTTAGCATTAAATATCAACAAAAAAAATACAACATACACAAAAATATATAGCCTACACTTGTTCTGAGAATAAGAAAGCATATGACATACACACAAAATTCATCATCAATAAAATATACACGCACACGAAAACATATAACCTACACATGAAAACTTTATCTTACACAAATACAATTTATTCATACATTAATAAAATTTTCTATTTAAAACCAATTTCTTCCAACTCAACTTATCAATATCCATCAACACGTAGTTACATTGTGATGAATAATACAAAAATCTATCTTATATATGTTTGCATTAAATGTGAAATATACAACCTACACAATAACATATAACCCACACTTGTTCTAAGAATAAGAAAACATAACCTACACACGAAAAACATATAACCTACACACGTGTAGGATACGTGTGTATTTGTGTAGTTTATATAATTGTTGATATCGAATTTAATATGTAAGTTGTATGCTTTTTTGTATATTGTACGTTTTTATTGCTAAAAACAAGAGTAGGTTATATAATTTTGTGTAGGTTGTATATTTATTGTTTATATTTAATGGACACATTTGTATGACATTTTTTTTATTATTTATGAAAACTAAATTAGTGTTTTTATCCTTTTAATTATTTTAGTTAAATTATGTATATATATTAATTAGAGAGAGATTTATTTATGATTATATTAGTTGTATTAATTGGAGAGAGGGTGTGCATTTATATCTTTTTCATTTATATTAAAACTTTTAAAACCTAAAATAAAACTAGTGGCTCATATATATATATAAAAGATGATGGATGTTTGGGTATTAAGATTAAAGACTCACTTGCAAAGTTCCCATCTCTATCGCTCTCATCTTCCCAACTACTACTACTCCAAACTAGGGGAGTTTATGATTCGGTTTGAAATCGTGAAACAGTCCAAACCATCATCGGGTTTAGTTTCACGGTTGGTTTTTCTTTATAAGTTTTGGTCGGTGTTCTAAAATTCCAAACCGTAATGAACGGTTTGGTATACGGTTTGTATAAAAAACCAACAGTATAAAACCGGACCGAAACATATAATTTGATTATGTTTAAACTTTTATATATTTTATATTATATATCAATATTTGTATTAAATAATCCGGTAATGTATATATTATATGCATATAAACTTAAAAACAAATTAATTCTAATTGCATATGTTGGTTTATTTTTATATTTGGTTTAAGTGGTCACAGTTTAGAGTTTGAATTACACTTGAATCTCAGAGTTTGTGTAACATCTTTAAACAGCAACAAATACCTATAATATGTTTTTGGCACAATTTTTATGTATTATGACTGCTATCAGAGTTAATTATTTTGACAACTAGTTATTTGATGTGGTTTCATGTTTTCCGGGCAACTTGCATTTAAACGTGACTCTGGACGAATTGTATTTAAATATGTTAAACTTTTGCCAATTATTCACAACCTAACATGCCCAAGCCGCGAAACCAAAAAGGAACCAAACTGTAACTAACGGGCTGGTTCGGTTCGGTTTAAGAGTTCCATAGTTTGGTTTCGGTTTACAATAATCATAAACCGTTACTAACGGTTTGGTTCACGGTTTGACCCAAAACCGTGAAAACCAAACCGTGAAGACCCCTACCCCCAAACAACTATCATATTTTGGGTACCTTTATAGGAGAGAGTGGTGTAACTTTTTAAGGTACCTTGCCCTCCTTCCACCCTATCTTGAAGCTAGAAACGTATGATCTTTATAATTAAAAATACAAGAAAAAAACTAAAGGTAATTTGCCTAATACAAACAAATAGGAATCAAGATGAGCGATTAAAAAACAATTAAAAATATTAACAAGTTGGATTAGATTAGGCTATATTTAAGTGGTAATGTTTGGAGACATAAGAATTAAGGATGTACGACCAACCCTGACTCTGACCTAGTCAAACCACAAGCGCCTTGCGAGCATCTTTTTCTTGGATCACACATTATATAATTCTTTTTCTTTTTAAAATAAATGTTTTGTTGGTCCAAAGAAATATAATTGCGACTTACTCTTATTAGTTATTTACTACTTAGATATGTTTGTATCATATATTTTGAAGCATAAATCACTTTCTTACAATTATTTGAATACGTCTCATTTTTTTTTAAAAGAAACAACTTTTAGTTAACTAGTGTTTAATAAAGTGAAGAAACACTAAGTGAACCCTGGACAGATTATGGATAATCTGGGGGTTAAGTAATGTTTCCCACGGATGAGATATAGCTGAGAAGGTTGTTCTTCAGGAGACCTGCAAAACAGACACCGTAAGCTCGTCACTGAGAAGGGGGGGTTCCTCCTTGTGACCACCCTCCGGCGTGAGAATCAGACTAGATTGCTCTGAATATAAGAGTATATTAAGAGATTGCTAGATAAGATTGAGATATTAGATGATGTCCTTACCATTCCAAGGTGTTGGAGTATTTATAGCCGAAGGTAGGTTTCCAAGCAGGTACAGCCGGCTGAATAGTATTCCTGTTCTACCAACAGTGGACGTACGCACAGGCCATGCTGGTTGGTGGATAGGTTACGGCCAACAGTAATAAGGTCGGCTGTATACTGTTCCTTTACAGCCGGCTACGCACTGTTCCACCAACTGTAGGCTGCGCACGTCCCCTCGTAAGGGTTGGTGAGTAGGCAGCGGCTAATAGTGAAACAGTACTAGAGGGTGCTCCTCCTCGTATTGTTGTCGGTGAGCTGTCACCCTGTGATTAGTTCATGGGCTGCTCTGGTCAAACTGTCTGTTCCGCCCATACCTTAGTAGGTATAGTACGAAAGACCTTCCAGAAGCATACGGACTGGCTCATTTAGGCGGGAATGTTCCCGCCTTGCTCATTCCTTCATGTGACAACTGAAGTAACGAATGCCTTGTGCGTGTAGCCTTGCTGTTAGTGCGGGTAGCCTTCCCTGATGGCTTGTATCCGCAGTTGCGGGAACAGGCGGGGTACTTCACCATTGGGAGGCTTTCCCTGCGGGTACAGCTGGCGTACTGCGCGTAAGGTTCTTTGAGCATGGTGGGTCCTGCTGGAGCAGTTGGTCATCGCGCAGACGTCCCTGTTCAAGGTGAGTCTTGCGGATCCAACTGGGCTCTGCTGGGACCTACCTCTTCAAGTCCCCCCAGTCCAATGTTCTTCTCATGAATTATTAATAAGTGAGGTGAACTTTTGGACTTAGCAAGGGGTTTTGAAAAGGGTTTAGTATTTCGGTTTTCCGTGGTGATTCATCCCACGGTTTTCCTGATGTCACGCAGAAATTCCCGACTTTTCTGCTTGATCTTTGGGTGTGAAGCGGGTAGGTTTGTAACCTCCTCGCGCGTCGGGAGCGTTGAGTCCCAATTGTGTGGATTCTCCATGAGGTTTTGGTGGTTTTCGACATAGTGATCATTTATGTTAAAACCACCAATTCCATCTTGGAGTTTCAAACAATATAGTTCTCGACGTTCCCGTCGCGCGGGAATGTTATTCACGTTTCCGCAAGCGTGGCCCAGAAGATCCTTCTTGGTTTGAATTCCCTGCAGAGTGCTAAGTACGTGAAGGGTTTTGCCTTGACACTGTACCCGCACTCGTCTTACGGTTACTTTACTTCCAAGGTATTCCTGGCGTCAATTCCCTGCGGGTGCTAAGTATGTGAAGGGTTCTGCCTTGACACTGTACCCGCATCCGTCTGATGGTTACTTGGTTGCCAAGTTATTCTTGGCTTCAATTCCCTGCGGGTGCTAGGTATGTGAAGGGTTTTGCCTTAACACTGTACCCGCATCCGTCTTACGGTTACTTGTTTGCCAAGGTAAGGGGTATTTTCCCGCTCACTTTTGAATCTTTTTGAATTTTGAATTTTTGAAATTCGAAGAGTTGGTGGAAAGATAGGAACAGTCCAAACATCTGAAACGTCGTGCGACGGTTTCTTCTGACTGTGTCAGGACGTGCAGGAAGTTATGGCGACGTGACAGTACATGGTCATTCCAGACGCTTTTTCAGGCGCGTGGGCGCGATTTTTTGGGCGCGTGGCCGCGAAATTAATGGTGCGTCCTGTCAACAGCTGTTGCCAGCTTGCTTTTTGCCACGTGTCATAGTTTCATTGCACCTTCGTTTTCTCTCTCTTCCGCATTAATTTCATCGCATTAATTGCGATTAGTATATAAAGGGCGAGAGGGTTATTTGTAATCCATACTTTCAATCTTCTTCATCTTCTTTGCGATTTCCGGCGAATACTTATCCTTTTCAGGCAAGCATTCTCCCGAAATCGTTTTCTTCCTTTACCAGATGTCTCGTGATATCGATTCTACAGCTGACGACAGGAGTACTGCTGGTGAGTGCCAGTGTGCTCTTCCTGGCGATCTGTACCGGTATGTTGTCAGGAAGTTCATGCTCGAGTCTCTCGAGCCTGAGTTTCCTGAACCCCATCAGACCGTGTACGATGCCCCCCGAGGCAAGATCGGGGTTTATGCAGCATTCTTTGTCTATGGGAATCTTAGGTTCCCATTGACAAAGTTTGTTTACCGTGTCCTTGAGAGGCATGGTGTTCATCTGACCGAGTTGCACCCCATGGCGATCGCCAAGATTCGCCATTTTGAGTGGGTGTGCCGGATACTGGGCGTTGAGCCCTATGTTGACCGCCTGATGACCTTCTACACTTGGAGGTGCATCCAGGGGTGGTACACGTTGACGACCCGGATTAAGGGTTTAAAAATCTGTGCGACCGAGCGCAGTCTTCGCGCGTGGAAGAGGGAGTTTTTCTTCATATCCGCCCGCACCATCCCCATTGCTATGAAATTCAAGAATGGGCAGGCACTTCCCAGCCTTCACGCCTCCAGCTACCAGGAGGCGGAATGGTTTGCCAAGATATCTCGGGTCCAAGCTCCGGTTTACCGGTTTGCGGAGTCCGGGATGGTGATGCTGGGGATGAGCCGGGTGTGGAAGGAGGCTGATGCGCGCAAGATTCCGATCGTCCTCGAATACGGTTCGAACTCTGTTCCTTACGGTATGCCTTTCTCCCTTTTGTTGATTTTGAATTTATTCTAACTTTTTTCCTGTTTATTTCAGAGGGGAACGACCTGCAGTCGCTCCTGAACCCGCGGGAGGCTGACGGTCCCGCACGGGTGGGTACTCGCGCTCTTGATGAGAACGAGTTGCCCATCCTCGAACAAACGGCGGATCGGTTCGTGGAGGTCTATCCGCTAGGCCATGAGATCCTCAGCGCCCGTCGGCCAGGTAAGGCGCTCTTCGCCCCTCGACCTCTCAATGCTGAAACCTCTGCTGGAATTCCTCTAATCGTATGTTCTGATGAGGAATCCGCAGATGGTCCTCCGTTGGTGCGGAAGAAGAAGGCTGCCGGCGGGAAGGGAAAGGAGAAGGTGGCATCCACTGCCGATCCGGTGGCTCTGTCTGACTCGGAGTCTGAGAGCGAAGGGGTGGTGGGGAATCCCGGTGGTGGTAAGACCACAGCTCCGGAGGTTGCGACTGTCACCTCCGGAGAGCCAAAGAAGACGACGGTGACCGGCTCAAAGAGGCCGGCTCCATCGGGTCCGTCTCCACCTCTCCGTACCTTTAGGCTCAAGAAAACCCGTAAGTACAACTCTTTTAGCTTTTATCTTCATAGCTTTATCTGTTTTAACACTTTTCTTCTTTACGCAGGCGTGGATGTTGGCGCATTCCAGGGTGAAGCGCCTAGTAGTACCTCTCCGCCAATGACGGTAGGCTTGGTCAGCCTACCTGAGGCGTCGACCCAGGCGCCTGCGCCTGCTTCCGCTGGATCAGTTGCTCACTCCTTTGAGCCGACTGTTCCAGCCGAGATGACGTCACCGCCGGCTGTGAGTGCGATTTTTACAGCATCCTTCACAGAGCCGGCGGTTACGATTGCTGCGGATTCTGCGGCAGCGACCGCGGTGGCGACCACGGCGGCTGCAACCATGCCCCCACCATCGGCAACGACGGCCGGTCCATCAGGTACGCGTGGGGCTTCTCGCATCTCTCCGCCACCTTCCCATCTGCCTGACCTCTTGGATGGATTTCCATTGGGTTCAGGTGATGGGTTCGGCGGCTATCGGCCTGTAATTGACCCTACAGGTGCGTAGGTTCTTTTGGCCCATTTTTCTACATAAATTTTTTATCATCTTTTCCTAACTGCTTTTTGTTTTTTGCAGTGTCGGATTCCAATGAAGTGTATGTTCCGCGATGGAACATCCGCCGAGGAACAACCCTTCGTACCCCTGTGGAGTGCGTGGAATGGGCTCGCCACGCTGCTCCCCATGGTGCGTTGGGGGAAGCTATGGTTAGCTACCAGGAGGGTAGGCTAACCAACGAGCTTCGGGTTCTCCAGGCCCGGATGCAGCCGCGCGTCGAGCTGCTTTGTCGTGAAAACGACAAGTTGAAAGCAGCTCGCGCCAAGGAAGTATCTCAAGCGCGGGCTCTTCGAGAGGAGAACCAACAGCTGTCCGCAGCTGCTGCGGAGAAGGAGAAGGCCTTCAAGGCCCTCGAGGTTGAGGTTCAAGCGCGACTCGAGGCCCGCTCCAAGGCTGCCCAAGCTGTTAACGAACAGCTTCGGCTGGCTAAGGAGACTGCGAGGAACGCAACCGAGAGGGCCACCAAGGCTGAAGCCGTTGCTGAGCCTTTACGCGTGGAGAATGAGGAGCTCAAGGCCAAATTAGAGGCTCTCCAACGTGCTCATGATGCCTTGGCGATGGAAGATGCCAAGAAGCTCCAGGAGATCTTGGACCAGAGGGGCGTGCTTGACCATACCGAGCGGAAGCTTAAGGGCGTCGAAGAGGCTGCCGCAAAGGAAGTGCTACTTGCCAACCTTAACAAAAGCGAAGCCGAACGCGCCTGCACCCAAGCTCAAGCCGCCCTTCAAGAAGCTCTGGTTGCCAAGGAATGGCTTCTTCGAGAAGCGTTGTCTCAGGTAAGTCTATCTTCATGTCTTCACGCTTTTCTTTGTAAATAGGGTGTTGACACTTGTATATTTTCTTATGTAGGTTGTGCATCGGGTCTTCTCAGAGACATCTTACGACGATGCTATGAGCGCAGCCCTCAACGCTTCTCACGAGGATGGGGAACGGGTCGGCTTCCTGCTTGGTCTAGGGTTTGTTGAGAAAGGCGTCCCGCCATCCAACTTCCCTTTGTACAATGTAGATACTGAAGCCATATATGACCAAGCAGTAAATCAATACGCCGCCTTCCCGCATCCGGTGGTGGAGAAGGTGAATGAAATTGCTGCTGCTGATGATGGGCTACCTATCCTTAAGGCTTTCCTTGAACAGCCACGCTCTACTGACGGCGCTGGTCCAAGTGGAAGTGGCCCTGAAGCCTGATCCTGAAGATCCCTTCCCGCCGCTAGGATAGATATAGTTTGTATAGATTTACTTTCTTGTAGGCGGGTAGTTACCCGGCCATTCTTGTAACGAATATTTTTGAAATGTAAATCTCTGTGCGGCTAAGACCGCTTGTTTCATTGGATTCCTTGCTTTATAAACGTTATGACTTACATACTTTAGTTTAAATTAGCAATTTTCCAAGTGTTTAGAATAAGTTAACCTTTGAACATGGTAGATAGGTGTGAAGTTTTGCTTCCTCTTCCGTGATTGTGCGGGTAGGACCGTCACTTGCACGTATTAGGATGGCTAAACTTTACCATCTGACCTGCGTGTAGGTTTTCCTCATCTTTGAGGATAAGTTAACCTTTGAACGTGGTAAATAATAGGTGTGAAGTTTTGCTTCCTCTTTCGTGATTGTGCGGGTATGACCGTCACTTGCACTTAGTAGGATGGCTAAACTTTACCCATATCTGACCTGCGTGTAGGTTTTCCTCATCTTTGAGGATAAGTTAACCTTTGAACGTGGTAGATAATAGGTGTGAAGTTTTGCTTCCTCTTTCGTGATTGTGCGGGTATGACCGTCACTTGCACGTATTAGGATGGCTAAACTTTACCCATATCTGACCTGCGTGTAGGTTTTCCTCATCTTTGAGGATAAGTTAACCTTTGAACGTGGTAGATAATAGGTGTGAAGTTTTGCTTCCTCTTTCGTGATTGTGCGGGTATGACCGTCACTTGCACGTATTAGGATGGCTAAACTTTACCCATATCTGACCTGCGTGTAGGTTTTCCTTATCCTTTTTTTTTTTTTTTTTTTTTTTTTTAGGATAACCTTTGAACGTGGTAGCTGATAGGCTGAAGTTTTGCTTCCTTGTTCGTGATTGTGCGGGTAAGACCGTCACTTGCACTTACAAGGATGGCTAAACTTTACTTACATCTGACCTGCGTGTAGGTTTCCCCTATTTTTAATGTTGTGTTTATGCGGGTTTTGCCGCCTTCCACACGTAACGACTTACTTCTTCCCCCATTTATGCGGTGAATACCGGTACCAGTGGGAAGTTCATAAGTATAAAGGTAAACACATTATGAAAGGAGAATCATTTCCATTAGAAGTGGCTCTAGGCCTTTTCTTTACAAGTTTTGGAATTGATCTACATATAACATTTGCGTAATTGAGCTCCATTCCATGTTCTTGGGATGGGAGTGCCATCGAGCCTTTCGAGCCGGTATGCGCCCTTTCCCAGGACTTCTTTGATAATGTATGGCCCTTCCCAGACCGGGGCCAGCTTTCCCGGGCGCTCTTGGTTTGAAGCCTCGTTGTTACGCAGTATGTAGTCTCCTATATTGAAGTTGCAGAGTTTTACCCGCGTGTTGTAGTATTTTTGCATTTGTCGTTTGTAGTTCTCTTCACGCACTGCGGCTAAGTCTCTGCGTTCCTCGGTTAGCATAAGATCCAACCGTCTTTCCGCATCATTGTCTTCTGGCTGAATCAAGACCCTTGGTGAGGGTAGACCAATTTCGACCGGGACCATGGCTTCAGTGCCATAAGTGAGGCTGAACGGGGTTTCTCCCGTACTGGCCTTCTTCAGCGTTCTGTTTGCCCAAAGGACGTGCGGAAGCTCGTCCACCCAGCCGGATCTGTGTTCCAATAGTCTCTTCTTGATGCCTTCGACGATGCTCTTATTTGCTCTTTCCACCTCACCATTACCTTGCGGGTGTGCCACTGAGGTAAAGGTGTGGGTGATTTGAAGTTCTTTTAGCCACTGTTGTAGCTTCTTGTCAGCAAAGTTGGTGCCGTTATCGCTCACCAAATTCTGTGGAAGTCCAAAACGACAAATAATAAATTCCCAAATAAATTTTTTGATATGTTTCGCGGTTGTTTGGGCTAAAGGTTTTGCTTCTATCCACTTGGTGAAGTAGTCGATGGCTACCACTAGGAACTGAACATTTCCTGCTGCTGTAGAAAATGGGCCTGTCACATCGATGGCCCACTTCTGGAATGGCCATGAAGAAGTGACTGGAACAAGTTCATTCTTCGGGCGGTGCGTATTGGGTGCGTAAAGCTGGCAAGACCTGCATTTTCTGATGTATAATCGGGGGGTTAAGTAATGTTTCCCACGGATGGCGCCAATGAAGAAACACTAAGTGAACCCTGGACAGATTATGGATAATCTGGGGGTTAAGTAATGTTTCCCACGGATGAGATCTAGCTGAGAAGGTTGTTCTTCAGGAGACCTGCAAAACAGACACCGTAAGCTCGTCACTGAGAAGGGGGGGGGGGGTTCCTCCCTGTGACCACCCTCCGGCGTGAGAATCAGACTAGATTGCTCTGAATATAAGAGTATATTAAGAGATTGCTAGATAAGATTGAGATATTAGATGATGTCCTTACCATTCCAAGGTGTTGGAGTATTTATAGCCGAAGGTAGGTTTCCAAGCAGGTACAGCCGGCTGAATAGTATTCCTGTTCTACCAACAGTGGACGTACGCACAGGCCATGCTGGTTGGTGGATAGGTTACGGCCAACAGTAATAAGGTCGGCTGTATAGTGTTCCTTTACAGCCGGCTACGCACTGTTCCACCAACTGTAGGCTGCGCACGTCCCCTCGTAAGGGTTGGTGAGTAGGCAGCGGCTAATAGTGAAACAGTACTAGAGGGTGCTCCTCCTCGTATTGTTGTCGGTGAGCTGTCACCCTGTGATTAGTTCATGGGCTGCTCTGGTCAAACTGTCTGTTCCGCCCATACCTTAGTAGGTATAGTACGAAAGACCTTCCAGAAGCATACGGACTGGCTCATTTAGGCGGGAATGTTCCCGCCTTGCTCATTCCTTCATGTGACAACTGAAGTAACGAATGCCTTGTGCGTGTAGCCTTGCTGTTAGTGCGGGTAGCCTTCCCTGATGGCTTGTATCCGCAGCTGCGGGAACAGGCGGGGTACTTCACCATTGGGAGGCTTTCCCTGCGGGTACAGCTGGCGTACTGCGCGTAAGGTTCTTTGAGCATGGTGGGTCCTGCTGGAGCAGTTGGTCATCGCGCAGACGTCCCTGTTCAAGGTGAGTCTTGCGGATCCAACTGGGCTCTGCTGGGACCTACCTCTTCATAAAGGATGTCAAATAATAACAACCAAAGTTTAATTTATGTCAAATATAGACGCCTGTAACCCTAGTATAGCTGTTATAATTGTTATTTTTAGTTATTTGATACCTTTTCTTTTTTAACCCATACCCATTCTAATCGGAACTTATTTGACCCTAATTGATACTTTGCTTTAAAGCAACCCGTTTTGCTTGAACCTATTATGACTTGTCACCTTACCCAACCTGCCCGTATTACTAAGGCTTAAACAACGGTTTATAAACGGGTATAGGCCATTAGTAAAACCTTAAAGGTATAGCTTTCAGAAACAATTATATATTCAATTAGAATTCATCTTTCTTTCTTTTCTTTTGTTTTTTTCTTTTTTTTTTAATTTGGGTGGGGTGGGGGTGGGGGGGGTGATCACGCCCCGATAATGAAAAACGAGAATACCCAATATGAACAACTCGTTCGACTCTTTTCTTTATTATGATAAACCTGAAAACTTGACCCCCAAAAACTATGATACCATATCAAAGTATTTATACTAAACTCAAAACTACGACTATAACTCTTATAAATGTATCCTAATAAACTCGATATTGTTATAATAACTTTAAACAACTAGATAAACTTAAGTAAACGACTCAAACTCTAACTCTACTTCTTTTAACATTTATCAAAATTAACCTTTATTTTTGCTATCAGACCGGTCTGGGTTGCAATTTTATACGAGTTAGATCTATTTTCATTTCCCAATTACATTATGATATAACGAGGTCCAACCGTCCATTGATGGACTTGAGTATTGAACCATTGGAAATTTGGAATGGAGGTTAATCTGTTAAATTATCATTTGGGCCAGCTGATTGGTAGAACAGTTTTAAAGCAGGGCCCATTACATTAGTGGGACCAAACAAAATCTTTTCAACCTGACGTTTTGATTTATTGTTAACATATGGAACCATTGTATGTAAAGTCAAAACAATTTAAAAATTGTGAGCTTAGAAAGAGTTCTGATGGACCCAACCCACCAGCAACATTTGACATCATAGCTCAACAAATCCACCACCCGGGAATCGAACCCAGATCTATACCGTGGCAGAGTACTATTCTACCACTAGACCACTGGTGCTGTTTGCTTCAATATTTGTCATCTGCACGTGATAACCAATGATTAGATGAAGTAGTTAGAAATGATTTTTAATGATATTGTACATATTTTTCAGGTTTCATGCAAAAGATAGCGAGCTACAAACTCACCGTAAATCATTTTGAGCATGTCTTTGCATGAAACCGGACCATGCTTGGGAACATTATTTTCTTTCTCAGACATTAATTTGTAGAATATGGTCATGCTAGGTGAGTAAGTTTTAATGCTTTGGTTTGGGAATTCGAAAGAGAGTTTTAAGACTTTTGTGAGAGTAAATTAAAAGAGCTTAGAATTCAAGTTATAACTGAGCGGGCATTTCACATTTGATGCTGCTCTATGCGGATACTTGGTCACAAGGCATATGATCGAACTTTTGAGTTTGGAAATTTAAGGAGCATGACTCCCCAATAATTGAACACTCTTGATATTTCACCACTAACAGCATCAAATATTTGATGAGTAAGAAATGGAAGAAATAACAGTTTTGCAGTCATCTGTTTAATGTTCATGAGGAGATGGTTAAGCTAATAATTGAATCTTCTAGGAATTGATGATACAAACAAGTTATGTTAAAATATATGCTTATTTTCAATTCAATATCCAACGTATAGTTGTATTTTTTTTTATTTTTTTTTTGTAAATATTTTCTAAATTTTGGCACTATATTTTATAACATGTTGGGTTGCGTTTTACTTGTTGTTGGGCTTTTGTTAGAAGATAAAAATATATTGGTTAAAAAGTAAGTGGATCAATATCACATCAATTCCTATATTAAGAAGATTATGTCAACCTTACTCTTGATTTTGAGGCTGTTAGAGAGGATTTCCAGCCATGAACAATTGATTGTATTACCTTGTTGAAGAAGCGTGGATCGACTCACTGGTAGACGATCTACTTTCCTCGGGTGTGATTATACTATTTCACCGATGGTTTTCTTGGATCTGTGTTCTTCCACCTACAAAATGAACAGCACCGTCAACTTACCCCTCAGAAAGGGACAGAGGGGTCCTCTTTGGGGTAACCCTCCGGTGTGAGAATAAGTATTTGTGGGAGAAGATAATAATATCAGAGTAAGGAAATCTGGAGAGTATTGCTTAATAGCTGAATACTCTGTAATTGGATGTGATTGTATATGATTGTGTATGTTACTGGCTGTAACTGTCTGTGATTGAATGTAATTGAATATGATTGAATGTCTCTCCTTGTGGAGTTGATGCTGTATTTATAGTGCTAGGGTTTCCACTGATTGGGCTCAGCCTTGTTGGCCTCCTCCAATTGCTCCGCGCCACGTGTCCTCTGGGACACCTGGTGCTTTCTCATTGGTTATAATCACGTGGTAGCACATGGGTTATGCTGAGTTGTCCACCTTTCATTTGACAGCTGTCAACATCAGCATATTCTTATTCCTTAAAAAGATACCTTCTGGAAGGTTGTCTGACGTGCACAATCAAGGTTGCCCTAATCCTGATTTGGATAAGGGCGAGGTTGATTATGTGCATGTATGATATGCGCCTATCCTGAGGATGCGCGAGGTCTTCTCTTTATTCTCACGCGCAGATGTTTCATGCGCAGATGTGATATGCACAAGCATGTGATATGCGCCACGCGCGGATGCGCCACGCGCAGATGTGATGTGCGTGAGCATATGTGATGCCTGAGCATATGTGATATGCGTGAGCATATGATGCATGCGCCATGCGCATAGGTTTTGGCTTTGTGCCTTCATAAAGTCTTGATTTCAAGCCTCTTGTCATTATCTTGTGGGTTGACCCGCCTGGCTCGGTGTTGAGGCGGGTACATACCTCTTCAAGCCCCCCCAGTCTAATGTGTGTCTTGTCTCGCGCGAGCGAGGTAAGATAGATATTAGACTTAATAGTTTGCTCTTTTAGTAGGTGTTTGTCTTTTTCTTCTTATTATTCATCGTTGCGCGAAATTCTATCCTTTTGTTTGAAAACGAATCGTCCCTATACGTGGTTGGTTGTTGCTAACATGCGTCAGTGATGGAGACGTGTCAGACCTTTCGTGTGCTCGAGGTGCTACAGTTGCCTTTCGTGTCCCCTCAAATAGTGTCAGGGACACGTGTCGCGCTCGCGTTGGTCTGTTCGTGCGAGTGGTGGCGCGTGAACTCTGGCAGCAGCTGTACAGTTTCTTTTCGTGTCCCCTCACACAGTGTCATGTACACGTGTCGCGCTCCCCGTTGGCTTACACCTGCGAGTGGGGGCGCGTGAAGTCCGATCAGCACCAATTTTTCTCTCTCCTGGGCCTATAAAAGCCAGCCCTTAGAGTTTTTTATCCTTCATCTTCTTGTTTATTATTCAGAGCTCTTTTCTTTCTTTCCTTGTCTTCCGATTACCTTTGTTCTGCTTCCAAATATCTGTTCTTCAGAAGCAACCTTTGTTCGTTGTCACAGTTGTATGTCTGATAGCTCAGACAACACAATCTCCCCCATCCATTGCCGTAGAAAATCGTTAGTAATGTCTACATTGAAGAAGACCGGCAAGGGGAAGAAGGCTGCTGAGGTCTCATCGGAGGAGGTAGGGAGGACCAAGGCCGTGAAGAGGTGGAATGAAATCCCCTGCAAACTGAGGCAGGCTGATCTTGACAGCCTTATCGCCTCTCAGGGTTTTCTCCCTGTGTTTGGCTGCATGTTGCCTGGGGCCGGGCAAACGGCGGCGGACCCGCCTACCGGCTATATATCCCTTTATAGCCATTTTTTCACCCACTGCAACCTTCGTCTCCCGATGACAAGGTTTGTGGGTGCACTGCTTAAGTTTAAGGGATTCATATATCCCAAGTCCATCCGTTTGGACTTGTGCGCATGACTCACTTTGAGTTCATGTGCAAATCCCAGCGCGAGGAGCCCACCCCTCGGCGCTTTCAGTTTTTTTACAAGCCCAAGATCCAAGATTCTTGGTTCTCATTTATTCCTCGCAGTCAGAAGGTGAAGTGCTCCACTGTTTCATTCAAGAGCCTTCATGACTGGTCTGAGAGGTTTTTCTATATAAGGGCTGGTGTGATCCCCATCCGCATGACCATGCGCGCGATTTCTTCTGCGCCTGCGGATGTGGGTGTCCTCAAGAACCCAACTGGCGCCTGGGTTAATAAGTTGACCGCTGAACCATCCCCCGCCAAGAACATTTGTGAGGAGGCGCTAGTGGGGGTTGGTATGAGCAGGAGGTGGGCGGACAGCGCGACTGAGCCCGTTATCCAAGTCGACGGCTTGTGTAAGTTTATCTCATTGCTTTACTTCTGCGCGAATATAATTCTTTTTGCTGATATCATTTGACTTGTTTTGTGCAGTCACCAAGGAGTATATCCACGCCGCATATGATGAGCATATGGAGGGTGGCTCCGTCGCGCTCGGCGCTGGAGAGGTTGGTTTCCCCGATCGCTTTGATGACATGTTCATCCCTGTTGATCTGGGATTTGTCTTCGACAGCGATGCGCCTGGTAATCCTTTGTACTTATGCATTTTCCCTTATAATACCAAATTTTGCTAACAATTCTGTTGCGTGTATTGTAGATGCGCTCGAAAACTACTAGCTGGAGCTCGCGGAAGAGGAGGAGGAGGAGGAGGCGCCCCAACTAAAGCGTAAAGCTAAGGGGAAAACTGGCGCAGGGGCCAGTAAGAAACAGAAGAAAGATGTTGCCCCTGTTGTTCAGGATCCTCCTACTCAGGCGGGGGGATTTGGGAAAACCCAGGAGTTTACCACCAAGGTTTCCTTGTCTTCCCTGCCTCAAAAAGTGGGCAGACCTCCTGTCCACCTGAGGTATGGTGCCACTACCTCCTCCCTTCGCGCGGCGGAAAAGGGAAGCGGTGTTGCGCCTTCGACAGGTATACTTTGCTTATCCTTTATGTCTCTATGAGCGCGATTCTGATAGAATTACTAATGAATCTTTGCTCACTCAAATGTTTGTAGAGCCGGCGACAGCGCAACAAGATGCCGAGGCTGCACCGGAGGTCGCTTCGAAGTCCCCTGTTTTACCCTCAAAGAAGGGTAGAATGGACTTCATGGCGATGTTTGCTTCGCGAACGGAGTTGCGCCAAGGTACGTATTGCGCTTTTATTTTCTGACTTTCTTTTAGATCAAGTCATGAACCATTTCTTTTTGTTGATTTTTTCATAGAAGCCGTAGCTGGCGTACAAGCTGCTGGCGGCACTCCTGGCGCCGGTGCCAGCGCCGTTGGCTCTGCTCCTGCTCCTGCAAGCGATGAATCTCCCCTCATCGGGATTACTAAGGAGCAGGAGGCCGTTTTGCGCGCCGACCTGGCGGCGTCGAGACCTCCCTCACCTCCTCCTGCGCACAGCCCTCCTCGCGAGACCGATTTTGGCTCTAGGTCGCAGGAGAAAAGGCCTGTTTCCGAGGAGGATGAGGAGTTTGAAGTTGAAGACTCCGACCGCGATAGCGCCAGTCCTGCAGCGCCACGAGGCTTCGCGGCGGAGCCTTCTCGTGGGGCTGGCGCTGACTTTTCTGCTTCATCCCCGCAGGTATTTATTCTTTTTTGCTCCGCTGCGCGGACTTCCATCTTAATGTTTTGATGACTTAGATAATTGCTTTGTTTTTGCAGGAAGCCGATCACATTTACCGCCCGAGATGGAATATTACTGAAGACAGCACATTTCAGTCCATGGGTGTGTGTGCGGAATTCTGGGCTCATGCTGTGCCTCCATCTGAAAGGAGGTTCCAGGAGGACCGCGCTCGCGACGACTTGCTCAACGATCATATGTTTGCTGGGTCGGCCTTCTTTGCTGCCTCCCAAGAGCTTCGCTATGATTACGTAAAAGTACGTGATGCTCTTGCGGAAGCCAAGCAAGAGGCTAAGGTGTCTGCTTGGCATCTTTCTGATGCTCGCGAGAGAGCTGAGAAGCTCCAAGCAGAGCTCAGTGAGAACAGAGCAAGTGCCAACAGCGCCTTCGTGAAGCGCGGTCATGAGCTTCAGGCTGCGCGGGAGAAGCTGCAGGCGGCGGAGGCGGACGCGGCCAAGTACGCGCGCAGAGCGCGCGACTTGGAGCTGGAGGCGGAGGCGCGTGACCAGGCTCTTGTCCAGTCTATCACTGAAAAATCATCACTGGAGAGTGAGGTTGCGCGCCTGAAGAAGGAACTGGCGTCCGCGCAGGCCGAGAAGGATGAAGCCTTGGCGATGGCAGCGTCTAGCCAGGAAGCACTTGATTCTGCGCGGGCGGAAAAGGAAGAAGCCTTGGCGGCAGCAGCGTCCGACAAAGAGGAGCTAAAAAAGACTAAGGAAACTGTTGAGTTGTTAAACTCTCAGGTTCCTGCCCTCGAGACGACTGTTTCTTCTCTCGCGCAGGATCGCCAATGGCTAGTCTCACAGGGCATGACTCGTTGCGCTTATGCGATGAAATATTCAGACGAGTTTCAGCCCCTTGTGATGGATTGCAACGCTGCCGCGCGCTTGGTTGGTCGAGCTGAAGGGTTTAAGGATGGCTATGAATATGGGATGCTGAAGAAGAACCCATCCGATTACCCTTATCAGAGCGACGTTGCCTGCGCGGACATGGCCGCGATGGGGGAGAAGTATTTAAATACTCCCATTCCCATCCTTGGGCAGGTATTTTAACTTTAATGAGATTACTTTGATTTATTTTCCAAGTATCTTTGTACTCATACTTTTCCTTATGATTTGCAGATATCCGCGCTTGCTGACCAGCCCGACCTCGGCGCGCTAAAGAAATTACTTGACGAGTGCGAAGGGGCTGGTGGCGGCGATGATGGCGCGGGGAATGCTGCTCCTGCTAGCGGCTCTGGCGTGGCCAAAGGATCCGCTCCTGACACTGTTGTGATAGAAGACTCCATTCAAGACGAACAACTTGACTATGGTCAGTTTGGAGATGACGAGGAGCAGGCTGCGCCAGATGCTGAGGGCAGTGATGAGGATGATGAAGAGGCTGATGTCAACGTGGAGACTTGAGAAGCCCTTCATGTTTTTTATTTTTATTTGTAGTTTGTATCTCATCTTGTAAACTTGTAAATTTCAATGCTTTTGAATGAAATGTTGTTTTTCCCTTCTTCGCATCTTGCGCATTCCCCATTCATCTCTTTATATTGAATGTTTGTTTGTTGAATATAAGATATGCTTGCACGTTGAAATAAGAACAAGGTTGTAAGGAAATTATTATACTTAATCCTTGTCATATTGTAAGTGATTTCGCCATATCTTGATTATGTTGACACGTGTCTTGGCGTTTCCATTATTCCTCTTTTGCGCTTCGTTATCGCGCATTATGGAATTATGAGTTTTTTTTTTTTTTTTTAGCCTTTACGTGTCAATGTGTTACTCAGATATCCATTACAATTTTATGCGCGACCTCGACCTGAGACCTTAACAACTATGTTTTGGCATTTGCTTTGCCTTAGTTGTGTTTAGGTATTTTATGGTCAGGCTGCGCAGCATGTAGGATGGATGTTGTGAGTGATTTGAGCTAAGGCTCACATTATTGGGCTAAGGCCCTGAGCTAAGGCTCATAATTTTGGGCTAAGGCCCTGACGTTTTAGAGTTAAGACTCGTTAACGCGTTTGCGCATGTATGTTTTACTTCGTTTTATTTTGTTTTGATGTCAATACAGTGTTGTCATATTGCTCAAAATTAATAAAGGGAAGTGTGAAACATGTATGCAAAAGGTAATAGAATTGGGCTAAGGCCCTGACGTTTTAGAGTTAGGACTCGTTAACGCGTTTGAGCTTGAAGCTCGCGCATGTATGTTTTACTTCGTTTTTATTTCGTTTTGATGTCAATACAATGTTGTCATATTGCTCAAAACTAATAAAGGGAAGTGTGAAACATGTATGCAAAAGGTAATAGAATCCACATTAAGAGAAGATAGCGCGTATCATTATTCATAATGGCTTAAAAAGCCTTGATTACAAACTTGACATTTTTACATGAAACATTTTCTAAGCTGTGCCGCGTTCCATGCGCGCAGGATCTTCTTTCCATTCAAATCTTTTAAGGTGTATGCGCCTTTTCCCAATTCTTCCAAGACTTGATAAGGTCCCTCCCAGTTGGGGGACATTTTTCCCGGGGGTATCACACGACTAGCTTCATTGTTTCGAAGGACAAAATCATTTTTCTTGAAGTGGCATTCTTTCACGCGCTGGTTGTAATATTTTTCCAGTTTTTTCTTGTATTTGGCTTCACTGATGATAGCCGCCTCTCTGCGCTCTTCAAGTAAGTTGAGATCCAACCTTCTTTCGCGCTCGTTATCAATCTTGCTCATCATGAGCACTCTATGGGATGGGCACCCAATTTCTGCTGGAATCATTGCCTCTGTTCCATAGGTTAGGCTGAACGGGGATTTGCCATTGCTGGTTTTGCTTAATGTCCTGTGTGCCCACAGGACATTAGGTAGCTCTTCGACCCAAGAATGGGATTCTCCCTCTAACCTTTTCTTCAGCCCATTCAGCAAGCTTTGGTTAGCGCGTTCCACTTGGCCATTCCCCTGAGGGTGATAAACTGAAGTGAAAATTTGGTTGATGCGCAATTCCTTGAGCCAGCTGGATATCTTCTTGTCAGTGAATTGCTTGCCATTATCGCTCACAATTTCCATGGGCAAGCCAAAACGGCATATGATGTGGCTCCATATAAACTGCTTCATCGCTTCGGCTGTGATTTTTGCTAGTGGCTTGGCTTCAACCCATTTTGTGAAATAGTCTACTGCCACTACCAAAAATTTTACTCGCCCTTGCGCTTGCGGAAGGGGACCCACAATGTCAATTGCCCATTTGTGGAAAGGCCATGCAGAGGTCACTGGAATCAAGTTGTTCTTTGGCCGCATGGTGTTTGGCGCATAGCTCTGACATGCTTTGCATTTTTGGATCTCCTTTAGAGCGTCCAAGTACATGCCTGGCCAATAATAACCTACGCTCATTGCCTTGGCAACCACCATGCGCGGGCCAGCATGTATTCCACAGATTCCTTCGTGTATCTCTCTGATCACATAGCTTGCTTCCTCAGCATCTAGGCATTTCATGAGTGGTCCAAGATAAGAGCGTCGATATAATGTACCATCAAGCAGTTCATAGTTTTGCGACTTGTGTCTTATCTTCCTCGCCTGTGCGCGATCGTCTGGTACTCTTCCCTCCTTCAAGAATTCCATTATTGGAGTTATCCATGATGAAGGGGTTGTATGAGTTACAAGGACAGACTTCGCTCCCACCGACGGGTTGCTCATTACTTCTACTCTGACATCTTTGCCAAAGTGATCAAAACTGGTTGATGCCATCTTGCTCAGCGCGTCAGCAGATTTGTTTTCACTGCGCGGAATATGAATGATTCTGAAGCCGTCAAATTGCTCGATGAGCTTTTTCGCCTGCTCTAGATACAGAGGCATGGTGTTCTCCTTGGCATCATAAAGGTCATTGACCTGTGCTGCTACCAAGTATGAATCAACATGGGCCTCTAGCTTTTTGACTCCAAATTTGTGCGCGATGCGCAGCCCAGCCAGCAGGGCTTCATACTCAGCCTCATTGTTGGTGCTCTTGAAGTCCAACCTGATGGCGTAAGTATATTCATGATTCTCTGGATCCACCAGTTTGAGGCCTGCGCCGGACCCCTCGTTGTTTGAAGCTCCATCAGTGAACAATCTCCAAACATTTTCTTCATCATTTGCCCGCGGAGGGTCTACCTCGCGCTGAGCTTTTTCAATTTTTCCTTCTGGAATTTCGGCGATGAAATCAGCTAAAACTTGTCCCTTTACTGCTGGACGGGGCTTATAGGAGATCGTGTGCTCTCCTAATTCCAGCGCCCACTTTGTCAGCCTTCCTGAGAGCGCGGGACGCCGCAAGACTTGCTGGATGTTGTAACCAGTCAGAACTTCAATGGGATGACCATTGAAATATCTATGAAGCTTGCGCGACGCGTGTGTTAGTGACAAAACTAACCTTTCCATGATGGAGTAGCGCGTCTCAGGATCTGTCAGCACCCGACTCACATAGTATATTGGCGTTTGGATTCCCTTGCGATCCACCAATAATACTGCGCCGATGGCGCGCTCTCCTGCTGATAGGTATAATGTCAAAGTTTCACCAGGAAGTGGAGCTGTGAGCGCGGGCAGATTTATCAAACATTCTTTGATCTCACTGAAAGCTTGCTCGGCCTCAGGAGTCCATTTGAACTGACTTTTCTTTAAGCAGTTTCTCAATGTATTGACAAATGGGGTAGATTTGGTTGCATGGTTCGCTAGGAACCTGTTGATTGATACCAATCTACCATTCAGCTTCTGAACTTCTTTCATGGTGGATGGCGAGGGCATGTCAAGGATGGCCTCCACCTTCTCAGGGTTCACCTTGAAACCATCCTTGGTGACCATTACACCTAGAAATTTTCCCTCTTGTATGCCGAAAGTACATTTGCTCGGATTGAGCTTCATGTTAACTTCCTTTAGGCGCCCAAGGGTTTCTTCGATGTCTTTGAGCATTTGCTTTTCCTCCCTACTTTTGATCACCAAATCATCCACATAGACTTCTAGGTTTCTTCCAATTTGCTCGTTGAAAATGGCATCCATAAGTCTTTGGTAGGTGGCGCCCGCATTCTTCAAACCAAAGGGCATTTTTGTGTAACAAAAAACACCCTTGTCGGTTCTGAATGCGGTCTTGTCCTCGTCTTGTGGTGCCATTTGAATCTGGTGATAGCCCTTGTAGGCATCCAGAAAACATTTTAGCTTGAATGGCGCCACGGAGTCCACCTTTGCATCGATGTTTGGTAGGGGGTAACAATCCTTTGGGCACGCTTTGTTGAGGTCCTTGAAGTCAATGCACATCCTCCACGACCCGTTACTTTTCTTTACCATCACAGGATTGGCTACCCACGTCTGGTATCGTATCGGGCGGATGATGTTTGCGCGCAGTAGATCCTCAACCTGCTCATTCATGGCCCTCGCTTTCTCATCCCCCATGACTCTCTTCTTTTGAGCAATTGGCTCTACAGACTTGAACGTGTTGAGAGAATGTTGTGCCAGGTCTCGCGGAACCCCAGTCATATCAGAGTGTTGCCACGCGAAGACCGACATATATGCTGTGAGCAACCTTTTCATTCTCAACCTCGTGTCGTCTGATATCGTATCGCCAATTGTGATTTTTTGCTCCGGGAATTTCGGGTTGAGAATCCATTCCTCTGGCGCGTTTTCTGCCATTGGAATTTTCATTCTCCCCTCCCGCGGAGTACTTGTCACTGCGCACAAATGATCTCGGTATACAAAAGTTACACCTGTTGGTGTTGGGAACCCCAACGCGCCGTGCGCTGGCGACGGTATGGCGTTGAATTGGGCAATCGTTCCCCTACCCAAGATCATATTGTGGCAAGAAGTGGTGGGCAAGACCAAGAAGTTAACAACTTCGGCTCGCTTGTGTTTCTCATCCCCCATAGTTAGCTCAAATTGTATTTGACCTAGGGGATGAATGATTTCATTTGAAACACCAGAGATTGGTGCATTCACAATTTCAAGCCTTGCTTGGTCTGCCGGATCCAGTTTCCTGAAACATTGCTCATACATGATGTCTGACTCGCTGCCAGTGTCCACCAGGACTTTTGACACTTCGTAATGAGCAATGTGTGTAGTGATGACCAGAGGACTGCTAATTGAAGGGCCTCCCCTGATTCTTGGGAAGATTACTTGTTGCTCGCGCCAATCTCCTTGGATTTGCGCGCTTCTTTTTCTTGATGTTTGCCCTTGCCTTCCTCCCTCGGCTACACAGATTCTTTTGTACTTTTTGATGGCAGAGGCTCCTTCTGGTTGTTCATTTTCTGGTCTTGAGTTTTTTACCAGGTGAGCCAGCTTGCCTGATTTCACATCCTTTTCAATTGCATCCTTCAAGTGGTGGCATGCATCAGTGTTGTGTCCTGTGGACTTGTGAAACTCACAGTACTTGCCACTGTCTGATGGTCCCTTGTAGTGTAGTGGCTTGGGGCTTTTGAATTGGACATTCTCAGTGCTTAACACCTGTGAAGGCGTTTTAGTGAGGGGAGTCCATATTCTTGGCAGAGGTCTGTTAGGATCTCTGCCGCCTTCCCTCTTGTCACCCTCCCCGCGATTACGAACATCTTTTTGGGGCTGGGGTGAGCTTGGTTGCGCCTGCTTTTCTGCGGAAGAAAAACTGGTTGGTTGCAACCTGGACCATACAGAGTTCTGTTTGCCCCTTTTTTCTTTGCTGCGCGGTGACTCAGCTTGATGCGCTCTTTCTCTTGCCCTATCTTAGGCAATTTGTTTTTCATTTCTCGCGAAGACCCGCGATGCTTCCATTAGTTTGGCCCAAGTGGTGGGCATGCCATCTCTGCTTACGAGAGCTCGGCGGAGTTGATCACTGCGCGCGCCTTGTATAAAGGCCACGCGCAGGAGTTGCTCAGTTATACCTCCGATTGCCAGAGACTCCTGATTGAAACGTGTTATGTAGTCTTCAATCGTTTCATCATTCCTGCGCACGCAGTGCATGATGTCATCAGGGTCGCGCGTGTGTCTGCGCTGCTGTACGAAGTGGGCTTGGAACTTTTCCAATAGTTCCTCGAACCCATCGATTTGCCTAGTCGGCAAGCTCTCGAACCAGACACGCGCCGCGCCCGTGAGGCAGCGAGCAAACATGTGACACCATGTTGGCATCGTCCAGCTCTCTAGGTTTCCCGTGTTGTAAAAACCTTGCAAGAAATCGTCTGGATCTGTTGTGCCGTCATACTTGCCCAAACCACTTGGCATCTTGGTTTTGTGCTGGATGGGAGCCTTCGCGATGCGCTCAGTGAACTTTGAATGTTTCACCAAGATGGCTGGTCTGTATGGTGTGGTTACGTCCACTTGCCCTCTAACTGGTGGGCTGTACGGTATGTGCAGATCCAGATCGGCTCTGGCTCCAGGCGCCATGTTCACAGGCGCGCGGAGCTGTGAGCCTCCTGCATGAGTATCTCGCGTCTTCCTCATGCTGTGCACTTCTTCATCACTAAACTCAGTGTGTGCAGTGTGAACAGAATGTCCTTCTTCAGGCGCGCGCGCCCTCTTTGTTCCATGAACAGTTTGCTTATCAAACGCTTGCCTTTGTGTTAAGTCGGCTAACTTTTTCTGTTTGACCATCTCATTGTACTTGTCCATTAGACGCCGCTGCTCGTTTATGAGCCATTCTTTAGGATCATTTGTTTCATCTTCTGGACCCATTGGTCCTTTTTGTTTCGCGCCGGCAAGATTTTGTAACGTGAGATCGTCTGGAGGAGTTTCAGTCTGGCCGTGAGGAGTTGTGATGAAGGGACGGTTACTGGTGGTGCGCGTAGAATCACGCGGCACCCTCAGAAACTGCTGTCCCTCATTAACATCCTCACGTTCAATATCCTCTAGAACTTGATCGACGTTACGAGCACCAGAAACCATGGTGAAAATTTTTGTTTTTTTTATAGATCTGATGAGATCTTGTTGCCGTTGTAACAGTGGATGGCGCCAATGAAGAAGCGTGGATCGACTCACTGGTAGACGATCTACTTTCCTCGGGTGTGATTATACTATTTCACCGATGGTTTTCTTGGATCTGTGTTCTTCCACCTACAAAATGAACAGCACCGTCAACTTACCCCTCAGAAAGTGACAGAGGGGTCCTCTTTGGGGTAACCCTCCGGTGTGAGAATAAGTATTTGTGGGAGAAGATAATAATATCAGAGTAAGGAAATCTGGAGAGTATTGCTTAATAGCTGAATACTCTGTAATTGGATGTGATTGTATATGATTGTGTATGTTACTGGCTGTAACTGTCTGTGATTGAATGTAATTGAATATGATTGAATGTCTCTCCTTGTGGAGTTGATGCTGTATTTATAGTGCTAGGGTTTCCACTGATTGGGCTCAGCCTTGTTGGCCTCCTCCAATTGCTCCGCGCCACGTGTCATCTGGGACACCTGGTGCTTTCTCATTGGTTATAATCACGTGGTAGCACATGGGTTATGCTGAGTTGTCCACCTTTCATTTGGCAGCTGTCAACATCAGCATATTCTTATTCCTTAAAAAGATACCTTCTGGAGGGTTGTCTGACGTGCACAATCAAGGTTGCCCTAATCCTGATTTGGATAAGGGCGAGGTTGATTATGTGCATGTATGATATGCGCCTATCCTGAGGATGCGCGAGGTCTTCTCTTTATTCTCACGCGCAGATGTTTCATGCGCAGATGTGATATGCACAAGCATGTGATATGCGCCACGCGCGGATGCGCCACGCGCAGATGTGATGTGCGTGAGCATATGTGATGCCTGAGCATATGTGATATGCGTGAGCATATGTGATGCCTGAGCATGTGATGCATGAGCATATGATGCATGCGCCATGCGCATAGGTTTTGGCTTTGTGCCTTCATAAAGTCTTGATTTCAAGCCTCTTGTCTATATCTTGTGGGTTGACCCGCCTGGCTCGGTGTTGAGGCGGGTACATACCTCTTCACTTGTTTAACTCTCACCTACTTTTCCTATATATTGTATTCTATTGTCTTCTTTGTAAATGCATCAAAATAATAAATGATTCTTCTTTCATCTCATTTGCAATCCTTTGTATTTCAATCACAAACTATTTCAATCACAAACATGATATCAGAGCATGGTGTATGATCTTAGGATCAACATGTTCATAACCACTCAAAATCTACCCCAAATATATTTTTTTTTGTAAACCTGTGAGCAATCATCATGACCGGGAACAACAATGATGAGCTCGCGTTGCAAATAACAAACCTTCTCAAGAGCAGCCTCAACAACAAAAATCAAACCTCAAAACAAAACCTCTCCGAGAGCTTGAAAATTAGCCTCAAGCTAAACAGTCAAAATTACGCCCTATGGGCTCGAATGATTCGAGTAGCCATCGGTGGTAAATCGAAACATTTGTTTGGTCACTTATCGGGAAACCCGCCACCACCGGAACCAACCGATGAAACATATGAACAATGGGAACAAGACGACTTAGTCGTGTTCTCTTGGTTAATACAAAATATCGAACCCGCTCTTGCAAGCAACTTAACTGAATTTCACACAGCCAAGAACTTATGGGATGCGTTGGTGGTTACCTACAGTAGCGGGAAAGATAAATTGCAAACCTTTGATCTTCATGTTAAGGCGAATGGAATCAAGCAGAATGGGTCACCATTAGAGGATTTTTGGATTGTTTTGCAGGGCGTTTGGGGTGAAATTGAAAGGCGAGATCCGAATCCCATGACCTGCACAATTGACATTGCAACCTACAACAAGATCCGGTCAGAACAAAAACTCTTTCAGTTCCTCAATGCCCTTGACCGACAATATGATGCCATAAAAAGGGAAATCCTTCGATGGGACCCGTTACCCTCGGCTGAGGGCGCTTACGCAGTCGTTCGAAAAGAGATGGCACACCAAGGAATACTAGGAAACCTCACAGATAGTTCATCGTCTCAAAACGGGGGGTGGCGGCGGGATTGGCTGCCAAAGGGTCTCACGATTCGGAAGGGCAAGGTTTAGGGTTCTTGTCAAAAGGACGGTCGGGTTATAAGAGTACTAGTAGTTCATCATCTCGGATTGATAAGTCTAATGTAAAAACCTCGTTTGAATCGTGGATAGTGGTGTTCGAATGAGTGATTATTTGAGATTTTCTTATGTTACAGATTTAGGATATGACTGTGTGTGAATGATATTAGATGATAAAAATATATTGTATTCATGTTCCCCTTTTACAAAGATACATACATGCATATATAATGTCCTAGGGGAATCTTCCCCTCTAGACCGTTATCTAGGGTGCTTCCTATTACCCGCTGGTCTCTCTGACTCAAACAGAAGACTCGCTATTATCCGCTGGACGCCTCTTTCCCTCCAAGATTCTGTCCCTATCACATTTGCAATATTCAGATCAATAAGGACAGGTCCATCGTTAACCTTGGACTCTGTCTGGTGTACTTGGGCAGTTAATGGGTTTTGGCTTCCTTAGGCTTCTTATGTAATTTGGGCCTGGTCCCTTTAATCTTGGATTCTGCATGATGTGCCTGGACTGCTAGTGGGCCTTGGCTTTCTTGGGCTTCTTGGGTGATTCAGGCCTAGTCTCTTCAAGTCCCCCAGTCTATTATCGTTATTATTTATGACGACGGTAATAGACTTGTTTCGAGTCTCGCTTCTCTATTCTTACGCCCTTCCTGGTACAGTACTGCAAAGAATGGCTTGGGCTTCTTTACTAGCCCATGCCCCTTTTCCATCTTCTTGGGTTTTATTATTCTCCTAGCCCAGCTGTAGCCCATGTTGGAGATAGTAATGTGTGGTTAATTTTGAACTTGCACATTTTACCACGCCTTCCTTCAGCGCAGGCTTTATATCCCATCACCCTTATTATTTTCACCTACCTTTCTCTCTTTTCTCTCTTCCATAATATCTCTGGCGACCCTCCGTTTTTCGATTGATCTTTCCTTCATATTTTCCGGCGACCCTTACCTTTTCATCTGATCTGCCCTCTCCGATCAGGTTAGTTCCTTTTCCTTTGCTTTATTTCTTTCCCCGTATCATGAGCCGTGAGGGCTTATCCTCGATAACCTCTATCCTTACCCAAGAACAGATGCTTCAGTTATGTACTCGCTACCGTATACCCTTATCCTTATCTCCTGTGTTGCCTAAACCTCATGAGACTGCTCTCAGTCGCCCTGGTTTACTCACCTTGTATACCTGAACCCTAGAGGGTGCTAATGTTCGCTACCCATTGACTGAGTTCCAGTTGGCTTTACTGAAATATCATAAACTACGATTTGATCAAGTCCACCCTTTGGGTTTCTTACCGGTGACTCACTTTGAGATAGCCTGTCGGGCCATGGAAGGTTTCGCCACCGTGCCTCTATTTCGTCGATTTTATCGTTTAAAGGCGGATGGTGATTGGTTTACCTTCGAGCGCCATCCCGTGTACAAACATCCCCCTTGCAGTATAAAAATGCCCACTGGATTCCATCCCAAGGAGTGGAAAAATAGCTTTTTCTTCGTGTCTCCCAACTTTGCTCCGGGTTTGCTTAGCCGGCGACGTACGGATTCCCTCATTCATGATGTGACCCCTCGTCCTTCGACGTCCCAAGATGACCTTTATAGGCTGTTGGTTGCCAATCCTACTGAAGCCATGACTTACCCTGAGCCTTTGCTATGTATGGCTGGATTGAGTCGGATATGGTCAGACCCTTCTACTCGTCCGGCCATTTTCGAAGGCAACCGAGGTTTCCCCTTCTTGTTTTCTTGCTAGTTACTCCCTGATCGATTGGGTATTTCTAACTCTGTTACTTTCTTTGTGCAGAAATGAGTTTGAAAGAGACTTTGCTGAAATGCCCCCTGAAGGCTGCCTCCTTTGTATCAGTTCCTGTGACTCCTCCGGCTAGCTCAGAGACCGAGACAGCTTCCTCAGATCCGTCTGCTCCCATTGTTCGTGTCGATGTGTTGGACACTCCTAAACGGAAGGGCGCCATGACCAATGTCTTCAATGCTTCCTTGAAGAACTGCTTAAGAAACTCGAAGCGACCTTATCTTGGCCAGTCGTCTTCATCTCATCCGGTGACGTCTCTTGCTGAACCTGTTGATCTGGACAGTGATTTCGAATTTCCTGTCGTTACTCCCGCAGATATGCATGCTTCTGTGGAATCTGGGCCAGCACGACTTAGTTCTCCAGGCAAACGTCCTGAGACATCTGCTTCTGCCCCCCAAGGTTTACCTGCCCCCAACACGGAGGCACTTGATGAAGACCCCGTGTTTGTTCCCCAGTGGGGTTTGAAAGTCGGTGCTTCCATCTTGACGCCCGCACAAGCACATGATTTTCTCACCTGTGTTATTCCTCTTGTTGACTCATCCCACATTCGCGCTTTGGACCGGAACCAATTGGTTGGCGACCTTGGGACTCATTTATATCGATCTCTAGCCCTCGCAGCAGCTGCTCATCAGCTTGTTATTGATGATGATCAGGTGTTGCAACGACTGAGAGAAGACAATCGCCGTCTCGAACAACTAGACGAGAAAAGTCGTGGGAAAATTAAGCACTTGAGGCAGAAAGTCCTTTTGGCTCAGGAGGAGGCTCTTGGGGTACATGGTCTGCAAATCAGTTTAAAGAAAGCCAAGGACGAAGCTGTCCGGCTAGAAGTTGAGCTATCCAAAGCTCGGGTTGATCAGGATATGATTTTGGAGGAATTGTTTTTTTTTTTTTTTGTGGGGCTTATCTATTCCCTGGTGTTTCTTGTTTGATAGTTGGAGGTTAATCTCAAGGGAATGCAGGAGGAAAATGAGAGGTTGAAGAGTGAGCTCGAGACAAGCCGGGCTCATAAAGACAAGCTGGTGGTGGATTATGAGCAGAGGTGTGAGAAGCTGGAGCAGGAGCTTGATGGTTTTAAAGCTGATCGGGAGTGGATGGTGTCTGAAGGGTTTAAACTGGTGTTTGGACGGGCTCGAACTTGTCGTGATACTTACTTGGTTAGAGATGTTATGATCCGATCTGTCTTCTCTTCCGGGTACCAGAGTGGTCTGAGGGAGGGCTACGACTTCCATGCGCAAGGTATTCCTCTTGTCGAGGTCCCCACCTATTCCGAGACTATGGAGTCCGAGGCCAAGGCAGCCTTCCGTACAAACGTCTCCTACGAGCCTCCGTTCTTGGACCGGCTTTCTGCTACCCCCATGTGTCAGTGGAAGAGATCCGAGCTATGTCCTTGGTAGTTGATCCCTCCACCCTGTCCCCTCAGGGATGATTGTTAACTTGTTTCATCAGTTGCTTTTGATGTCTTTTGTATTTTCTGTCTACTTGTTTTGTGTAAGGATATTCGTGCATGTTAGCCCTTGATGGGTTTATGCTTTTGATGTAACCACCATTTTCCCCGTTAGGGGTTGGACTTTAATTTGCTAATGTAATGCTTTGGTAGTTTTATTACTCGCATTGTGCTATGTTTGGTCATGCTTCGAACCTTGTTTGGTCGTTTGATTTTATTTCGTACGATTTTTTGGTTAACCATGTAGCCTACCGGCGAGGCCTTCCTCTCATCCTTGGTGATGGAGGGGTGTTTGCTAGCTTTAATTGGTCATCGTCTCAGGGATCGATGTCTTAAGTTAGATAGCTTGTCTTGTTATGGAAAACACAAAGAACATTTAGTTGTTTTTCCATTCTTTATCGCAGGCGCATGGCCAAATTGTCTGATTTGATTACAAGAATAAATGCTTTTGTCATGGGCACGGAGCCGAATTGCCTACATAGATTATCAAAACAAAAATAGAGTATCAATGACCCATTACTCAGACTTCCTCTCAGTGAGGTGTTTTATTGCATAACGTCCGTGAGGGGATGCTAAACCAGTTGTCACAAAATTCTGTTGGTTGGTTCTTCAAAAGCCCCCTTCTCCTTCTTCCCCCGGTGGGGGTTTTTAAGCATATTATCTTCTCAAATGCATGGAATTCCAGGTACGGGGCACTTCCTTTCCCGTGTGGTATGCCAGCTTGTAAGCCCCCTTGTCTCCAGCCCAGATGACTTGATAGGGTCCTTCCCATCGAGGTCCCAGTTTCCCTTGGCGTTCCTGCCTGCTTACCTCGTTCTTCTGAAGCACTAAATCTCCCACCTTGAATTTAACTTCTCTAACCCTGGAGTTGTAATATTTCTCCATCGCCTTCTTATATTCGATGTCTCGTCGTGCGGCAGCTTCTCTTCTTTCTTCAGCAAAATTCAAATTAAGCCTGAGGTCGCTTTCATTTTCCTTCTTGGTCAAACGTGCCTGGTGGGTTGGGGCATTGATCTCCACGGGTATCATCGCCTCTGTGCCGTAAGTTAGGCTAAAAGGTGTTTCCCCGTGGCTGACTTTAGGAATGGTCCGGTGAGCCCAGAGGACATGGGGTTGTTCTTCAACCCAAGATCCCTGTCTCCTTCCCAAACGATTGGTAATGCCTTCCACTATACTTCGATTGGCTCGCTCCACCTGGCCGTTTTCCTGGGGATGTGCCACGGACGTAAAGACCTGCTTGATATGCATCTGCTCGCACCATTCTCGAAAAATCCCCCCCCCCTCAAACTGTTTCCCATTATCGCTGACTATCGTGCGAGGGATCCCGAACCGGCATACGATGTTTTCCCACATGAACTTCTTGACTAGTTGTCCGGTAATTGTGGCTAGGGGTTTAGCCTCCACCAATTTGGTGAAATAGTCAATGGCCACGAGGAGAAACTTAGCTTTCCCTGATCCTTCCGGAAAAGGTCCCACTATGTCCATTCCCCATTTTCGGAAGGGCCAAGAGGAGCTAACTGGTATGAGGTTGAGCTTGGGTTTCCTGGTCACCGGAGCGTAAATCTGGCAGCTATCACATTTCCGGATTTCTCGGAGAGCGCTTAAAAACATGGAAGGCCAGTAGTATCCGGCTCGCATGGTGCGGGCTGCCACCGTCTTGGCTCCCATATGCATTCCACATATGCCTTCGTGGATCTCATGTATGATGTATTCAGCTTCCCCATAATCGACACATTTCAGCGAAGGGCCTAAATAGGACCTCCGGTAGAGAATCCCGTTGATGATTTCATATTGAAGTGCCTTGATCCTTAATCGATGGGCTTCCTGCCGATCTTCCGGTAGGATTCCTGCTTGTAAATACCCGAAGATGGGAGTCATCCAGCTCCACCCGGGCGTTTCCACACTGGCGACTACTTCTTCAAGGATTGACGGTTGCTGGATAGTCTCTACTCTGACATCCTTCGCGAGGTGATCAAAGGCCACGAAGGCTAGCTTACTTAAAGCGTCAGCCTTCTTGTTTTGCCCCCGGGAGATATGTACGACCTTCGCCTCTTTAAAACCTTGTAACAATTCCTTTGTCGTTTTCAGATACTCCACCATCTTGGGGTCTTTCGCTTCGTAGTCCCCGCTGATTTGATTTGCCACAAGTAAAGAATCCACGTGAGCCTGGATGCGTCTCACCGGAATCTTCCTGGCAACCCTTAAACCTGCCAGAAGATCCTCGTACTCGGCCTCGTTGTTAGTGCTGGGGAAGTTTAGCCGTACCGCATAAGTCAATTCAGTCCCTTCCGAGCTGATTAGCATCAAACCGGCCCCACTTCCATCTTCATTGGAGGCTCCGTCTGTGTACAAGTTCCAAACCGGCTCTTCTTGGTTTCTCGGGCTTTCAATGTTTTTCTTAGACGCAGTTTCCATGCTCTTATGGTCTTTCTTCTGAGGTGGGGATCTTGTGTCTTCGCCCGGTGGGGCCTCGGTGAGGAAATCAGCTATTACTTACCCCTTGAAAGCCGTCCGAGGTTTATATTCGATGGTGTATTCCCCCATCTCTATAGCCCATTTGGCCAACCTCCCGGATATCTCGGGTTTCATCAATATCCGATGAAGGGGCTTGTTAGTAAGCACATGGACTTCATGGGCTTGAAAGTACCTCCTCAACTTTCTCGCCGTGTAGACTAATGACAGCACCAACTTTTCAATAGGGGAATACCTTTCTTCCGGGCCCTTCAGTGTTCGGCTGACGAAGTATATGGGGATCTGAGCTTCTTTCCTCTCCACCATGAGTGCCGAGCTGACTGCTTTGTCGGTACATGAGAGATAGAGTGTCAGGATCTCCCCCGGCCGTGGTGAGGTGATTAATGGGAGCTTGCATAAGTGTGCCTTCAATTCTCGAAAGGCGTTATCTACCTCTGTGTCCCAGCAGAATTTATTCTTCTTCATGCACCTCCTCAAGACTGCCATGAAAGGAAGCATTCTGTCGGCAATCTTCGAGAGAAATCGGTTGAGAGCCACCAACCTTCCGTTCAGCCTTTGTACCTCTTTGATGTTTCTGGGTGGCCCCATTTGAACCAGCGCCTCTACCTTTTCAGGATTGGCTCGAAATCCCTCCTTGGTGATCAATACCCCTAAAAATTTTCCCTCTTCGACTCCGAATGAACACTTTCCGGGGTTTAGCTTCATGTTGACTTGCCGGAGGGTGTTAAAAGTCTCCCGGATGTCGTCCTGCATTCTTTCCTCATCTGTGCTTTTGATAACTAGGTCGTCTACGTAGATCTCCACGTTCCTCTCCTTTTGTCGATCGAACAAACGGTCCATGAAACGCTGATAAGTGGCTCCAGCATTCTTCAGGCCAAAAGGCATCTTGGTGTAGCAGAATGTCCCTTCGTCGGTATAGAAGGCAGTTTTCTCTTCATCTTGGGGATCCATTTGGATATGATGATATCCCTTGTACGCGTCTAAAAAACAACGAAGGGGATACTGGGCTAGAGCTTCAATTTTCTTCTCTATTTCTGGTAGGGGGTAGGAATCTTTTGGGCAAGCTTTGTTTAGGTCCTTGAAATCGATGCACATGCGCCAACTGTTGTCGGATTTGGAAATCATTATGGGGTTCGAGATCCACCGGGGGTATTTGACAGCCCGCAGATCCCGGCTTGCACGAGTTTCATGGTTTCTTCCCGGACAGCCTGGCTTTTCTGCAAGCCCAGACTCCTCCTCTTCTGCTTGTCGGGCTCCATCCAGTGGAACTCGTCGAGGGTATGCTGTACCAGGTTTCGCGGGACCCCGGTCATGTCCTTGTGGGTCCAAGAGAACACGTCTGAATTACGTAACAGTACCTTCTTCAGCCCCGCCTTTCCTTTGCCGGAAAGTTTCGATCCGATCCTTACCGTTTGATCCGGGTGCTCCCCATTGAGTACCCATTCTTCCACTCCCCTCTTTCCTTGAGTTCCCCTGCCGACGCTAGCTACTATCTCCGAGGATGACCGGACAGTGGTTATCCCGTTCGGAGTAGGAAACTTCATGTATCCGTGGACAGTGGATGGGATTGCTCTGAGTGCTTTCATGCCTGGCCTGCCTAAAATGATGCTCTATTTGGACGGGGCCCTCACTACGGAGAAACGTAGGCACACCGTTCGAACTTTGTCCCCATCCCGGAGGGTGAAAGGTAAGTTGAGGGATCCCAATGGTTCCACCACCTCCCCCGAGAATCCCATTAACGGACATATGTCTTCTTCTAGCCTCTCTTGGATTTCTCTCTGCAGTCTTAGGAAACAATGTTCATACATCACCTCCACCCCGCTTCCCCCATCTACATGTTCTCGAGCAACCTTATGTCCCGCCATGCTTGCCGATATGTTCAGAGGCATCTCCCTGGCCTCCTCATCGGTTATGCCCGGGAACTGTACTTCTGCCTTCATCCATGCTGTGCTTATTGGGGGGAAACCTCTTTTTATGATCTTCGGAACCCATCCCAGGTTCCTTTCTCCTTCGTCCCTTCTCCGTATCATGTCTACGAAGTGCCTGTCTTCATCTTCCTCCTTCACCTTGGATGGGGATCCTTTGCTAGGCAAAGGTAACTGCCCCGTTCTTAAGGCGGTTTCCCACAGCCTCTTCAGCTAGACACAATTTTTGGTGGTATGACCCGCACTCTTATGATAGTTGCAGTATCTCGTGGGGTTAGGTTTGTACGCCTGCTTGAACGGACTAGAGGCCTTGGCCGGGTACCTGGTTTTGTCGGTCGCTAGTACCTCGTCTCCCCCTGGGGAGGGCTTTTCCTAGTAGGGAGGGCGATATCTTCCTCCATCCGGTCTGATTCTGGGAAATCGTGGTGGATGGTACGTGGTAGAGGGTATGTACCTGGCATGACTTACTGGGGGTTGGTAGGGAGTGAAACGAGCTCTTTCGAATGGGGCTTGCATCTTTCTCGATCCGGGACTCCCGAGGTTCTCCCCCCCCAATTGGCTTACCGGTTCCCTTCTTTGTTTCCCACTCTCGTAGCTTAGATCCGGTGTCCTTTCCTCTGACGAAAGCCCGTACCCGGTCCATCAGTTGGTCGAAAGTGGTGGGGAAATCTTCCCCCAGCTTTTCTGTGAGCTGGGAGAATCTCACGCCATTTATGAACCCACTTATTTTCATGACTTCTGGAACACCCTTGATGTTCATGCTCTCGGCTATATACCTGTCCATGAACTGCTCAACCCTTTCCTCATCTCTTCTTCAGATGTGTAGAATCTCGTTGGGATTCTTCATAGCCTTCCTTTGCTGGTTGAAATTTCGCAAAAACTTTCCCCTCAGCTCTTCATAGCTATCTATACTCCCCGGCTCCAAACTGTCGAACCATACCCGGGCTCCCCCGGTCAGAGTTTGAGGAAACATCAAACACCAGGCGGGCATGGACCACCCACTGACCATTCCTGCTGCCCGGAAAGCGTGGATGTGGTCTTCAGGGTCTTAATGCTTTGGCTTGGGAACATTATTTTCTTTTTCAGACATTAATTTGTAGAATATGGTCATGCTAGGTGAGTAAGTTTTAATGCTTTGGTTTGGGAATTCGAAAGAGAGTTTTAAGACTTTTGTGAGAGTAAATTAAAAGAGCTTAGAATTTGTTGATGATAAAGTTATAACTGAGTGGGCATTTCACATTTGATGCTGCTCTATGCGGATACTTGGTCACAAGGCATATGATCGAACTTTTGAGTTTGGAAATTTAAGGAGCATGACTCCCCAATAATTGAACACTCTTGATATTTCACCACTAACAGCATCAAATATTTGATGAGTAAGAAATGGAAGAAATAACAGTTTTGCAGTCATCTGTTTAATGTTCATGAGGAGATGGTTAAGCTAATAATTGAATCTTCTAGGAATTGATGATACCAACAAGTTATGTAAAAATATATGCTTATTTTCAATTCAATATCCAACGTATAGTTGTATTTTTTTTTATTTTTTTTTTGTAAATATTTTCTAATTTTTGGCACTATATTTTATAACATGTTGGGTTGCTTTTTACTTGTTGTTGGGCTTTTGTTAGAAGATAAAAATATATTGGTTAAAAAGTAAGTGGATCAATATCACATCAATTCCTATATTAAGAAGATTATGTCAACCTTACTCTTGATTTTGAGGCCGTTAGAGAGGATTTCCAACCATGAACAACTGATTGTATTACCTTGTTTAACTCTCACCTACTTTTCCTATATATTGTATTCTATTGTCTTCTTTGTAAATGCATCAAAATAATAAATGATTCTTCTTTCATCTCATTTGCAATCCTTTGTATTTCAATCACAAACTATTTCAATCACAAACATGATATCAGAGCATGGTGTATGATCTTAGGATCAACATGTTCATAACCACTCAAAATCTACGCCAAATATATTTTTTTTGTAAACCTGTGAGCAATCATCATGACCGGGAACAACAATGATGAGCTCGCGTTGCAAATAACAAACCTTCTCAAGAGCAGCCTCAACAACAAAAATCAAACCTCAAAACAAAACCTCTCCGAGAGCTTGAAAATTAGCCTCAAGCTAAACAATCAAAATTACGCCCTATGGGCTCAAATGATTCGAGTAGCCATCGGTGGTAAATCGAAACATTTGTTTGGTCACTTATCAGGAAACCCGCCACCACCGGAACCAACCGATGAAACATATGAACAATGGGAACAAGACGACTTAGTCATGTTCTCTTGGTTAATACAAAATATCGAACCCGCTCTTGCAAGCAACTTAACTGAATTTCACACAGCCAAGAACTTATGGGATGCGTTGGTGGTTACCTACAGTAGCGGGAAAGATAAATTGCAAACCTTTGATCTTCATGTTAAGGCGAATGGAATCAAGCAGAATGGGTCACCATTAGAGGATTTTTGGATTGTTATGCAGGGCGTTTGGGGTGAAATTGAAAGGCGAGATCCGAATCCCATGACCTGCACAATTGACATTGCAACCTACAACAAGATCCGGTCAGAACAAAAACTCTTTCAGTTCCTCAATGCCCTTGACCGACAATATGATGCCATAAAAAGGGAAATCCTTCGATGGGACCCGTTACCCTCGGCTGAGGGCGCTTACGCAGTCGTTCGAAAAGAGATGGCACACCAAGGAATACTAGGAAACCTCACAGATAGTTCGTCGTCTCAAAACGGGGTGGCGGCGGGATTGGCTGCCAAAGGGATCAATATATTGGTTGAAAAGTAAGTGGATCAATATCACATCAATTCCTATATTAAGAAGATTATGTCAACCTTACTCTTGATTTTGAGGCCGTTAGAGAGGATTTCCAGCCATGAACAATTGATTGTATTACCTTGTTTAACTCTCACCTACTTTTCCTATATATTGTATTCTATTGTCTTCTTTGTAAATGCATCAAAATAATAAACAATTCTTCTTTCATCTCATTTGCAATCCTTTGTATTTCAATCACAAACTATTTCAATCACAAACATTAACGAGCTTTGACTATTGTTGGATTAGATTCATGTGGGCTTAGCATTATGGGGCAAAAGTTAGACTGTTGGAGAATGGGTGTGGCCCGTAACTGGGTGCAAGTTGTTGCGAAGTCACATCCTGATAAAAGACAATACCAAGCATCTTTGAAAAAGCAAGTTGGTTTTCTATCACCAGTTTACATGTTCGCCTTCCCCAATTATTAAAATACAGTTATGCATATTCTGTGTGTTATCGTCAAGTTGATGATAACAATATTGTTTTCTCAAACTTTGATATAATTTGTTCGTTTTCTTATATCATCTTGAGGAATTCATGTTTGTGACATCCTTGTATGTAATTAGTGGTGTACTGGTGTATAATGGTGTGTGCTTTGATATTGCCTATGAAGCTTTGTTATTGATGAAGAGAGTTAGAATTGTTACCGCTTGGAAGCATGTCATGCACTATCCTATAGGAGTGTTTTTTTGTTTTTGGTAGAGTTGTGTACTTTCTAACTTGGTACGACTAAGAAAAACAAAGAATACATATACATGATCTGGGTGTATAAAACAATTTTAGCACAACACTAACAACGGTATTCGTTGTAGAAGTTGTACCAACACCCGAGCTAGCTTTCTTTTGGTGGTGATGATGACATTCATATACTTCATCCCAAGCTCTTAAAAACATTTGGAAGTGGGCTAGAGATTATGAAGTTTGTTTGATCAGTGTATGGACACTGGACAGCTAGTGCGACGTGTGTACCATAGATTGATATGATAGGTGACTGGTACGTATTCACGGACCATGTTTCCCTTAGCTCTGTCTATGAGCATTCGCGCAGTCAAGTTTAAGTTTGTTTACTTTGATGCTATTTTTTGTATTATGTCTGACCCAGAGGCGGCCCAAGGTTTTCAGAGACCTCAAGCTAACTATAAAGTTGTGGGCCTTTTAAAAAAAAGTTCATATAAACCCTTCTCCGTTACCCAGGCTTGGGACCGACATTGACAAAGTTAATTTTTTTTAGTTATATCTTGCGTTTGTGATAAAAAATGCGTGCATAAGTTTGCATTTCTAGCTTTAATGATTCGAATGAATAATAATATAGGCAAAGTGTGTAGTGTACAAATTGGTAGATTAACATATTATAAAGTAATAAACTAATGAGTAATTACTAATCTCAAATCCAGTGATATCTAAATTAGGCATATCCAAATCGAAGCGTATATTCAGAATTCAAAAGAACACTTGCAGACCTCGGTGACTTGGTTACTTGATGACTCATATTAAGTATAACCAGATAAATATATTTTGGACGTAGTGTTGTTGTCATTATAGTGTTGTTGTCATTACGAAATTAAATGATACCGATTAAATTCGTGAAATTGCGATGACGCCACAACGCGGCTGATGTTCCTAGTTAAGTATAAATACATTACAACCGGCAAACCCAAAATAAAAAAAAATGCAAATTCAAATCGCAATCGAAAGTTTAAGAAGGACCAACACACGCTACACATAATATTGTTCGCAAATCACAAGAGCAAAGAATACACTCTCAGTCCTATAAAAAATGGCGATTTGGTCATTGTTGCTTTCCAAGATTGATGATTAGAACTTTGAAGACATTAGAGATAATTTCATAAAACCATGTGCCACGTCCAATTGATTGATGGTATCCAATTTTTATGCCTTCAAGTGTTCAGTTTCTTTTTAACATGTATATAGCTTTTTTTGAACGGCGAATTTCAATTTGGATTAGAGTTCGCACACCCCACTCGAGCCAAGACTATGTTGTCTTAATCGGCCCACGCTTGGCGTTCGAGTTTGGCATCGTTCCCCGAGAAAATTTCAGGTCACCTGCCAGTATACAGATGTTGTACCTACCACAGAAGGGGATTCCCTCTGCTGCAAATACACCCTAATAGAAAACTCGGGTGACCTCCGGACTCGAACTCGTGACCTCATAGAGGCCAGAGTCTTATCCATCATTGGGCTGGCCATTGGGGGAGACCCAATGGTTTAACATGTATATAGCTCATCTTCATATTATTAATTAACAATAATACAATGAATATATTAACAATTTTGTTATACAAATATGGGGGCCTTAATATATTTGTGGCCTCAAGCCTTTGCTTGGGTCAACAATAGACTAGGGCCGACACTAGTCCGACCCATTATGAGACAACAAAAGACCCTATCAACTCAGTCCCCATATACTAGAGACAAAACACAAACCTGTTAACAAATAAAGCATAATCAAATTAATACATTATAAAATAATTAAAAAAAATTCTCAAGTTCGATCTGGTAGATAAACTATACCAAAGTCCGACCTGTTTGAGATAAAACATGACCCGAATACACCCGTTAGAGCTGAAACATATTTAGGAGGATATGTCATTTCTCATGAGTTGTTTTCTCCTTATGGTTCAGATATCATCAATGATGATCGATGATATATAATAGTAGTAGTAATTATTATTATTATTATTATTATTATTATTATTATTATTATTATTTCGTTTGCAAGAGGAATTTGTAAGGGAAGATGAAATAGGAAATCTGGGATTTGGATATGGGTGCCACACAGCCTGCATAAACCAACTGTGACTCAGGAGCTGGTGTCCCATATGCCAGGCTTCACCACAATCTTTATCCACCACATGCTTAAATGGCATTTCATTTCATTGTTGGGAATTCCCGAGTCGGCCCGTGGCTTAGTGCGTGGAGGCGGCTAGGATATTAACTTGGTGTGCAAGTTCACGATTACATAATATTTATTAGAAAGACCAAGCTATAAAATCAAAAACTAAAAAAAATGAGCTCAGAAATAATTGTTTATGTCTTCTTTTAAATCGGACAATCTGATGGACCCAACCACCAGTAACACTTGACATCATAGCTCAACAAATGCACCAGCCGGGAATCGAACCCGGGTCTGTACCGTGGCAGGGTACTATTCTACCACTAGACCACTGGTGCTGTTATGTTTACCAGTTGATTAAAATCAGAAAGGTTAATTAAAGAAACACAAGTTATAAAGACTTCTTTATGATATGGTACGTTTTCACAAAAAAGATAGGCACACACTGCTGAATGCTGATACACTTTTTTTTTCTCATTCGTGTTCACCTTTCGATGTGTCGGAATTTGCATAAAACAGTAACTTAGCATAAACTTTTGTTTTTTAAATACTAAAACTGTTGGTTTCATTTGGTTATGTTAGAATCTCTTTTGGCTCATAGGTTGGTTTGTTGACCAAAGTTAGGGTTAGGTCCAAGAAACATAGTCATAAAACTTAAATCTTATCCTGTCCTAACATTGTCTATTTATTAAACTACTTAGATTTAAACTAATATAAGTATATTAAAATTGCAAATGATATATAATTTGGGTAAATTTATACAGGTACAAAAGTTTTGTAAGTCCTAAACTCAAACCAAACCAAAAGCAGTCAACTGATTCAAGAACAAGGCTAGGCTCTAACACAACTTATTGGATCTGTTTAGCACATATTTTCATAGATTAATTGTGTTTCTTTTCAGTTGGTGTAATCCATATTCACACAATCTCTTAGCTTCTTCACTTTGGATTATCTATTGGAAAATGATGATAAAGGATTGATCATTTCATACAAATATCTTTAATTTCTTTCTAGCATTTTTTGAGTTCCATGGCTGTAGTTTGATACAAAACTTGAATACAAGTGATTCATGACATGGTTGCAACAACTTTTGAATGGATTACTAACATATGGCATCAATCATACAAGTCCCGATTTAATCTACCACATAAATAATGGGTTAGAAGACTTGAAGGAGATGATTCAATCTTCTAAGTACTGGATGAAGAAGAAGTCATAATAATGATCTTGATTAAGAGTATGGTTACCTTCAATGATGATGGATAAATTTAGTTCTTACGGTGTTAGTGTTTTTTCAATCTGTTCTGGAAGAGAAACAATCGTATGTGTTGAAAAATTTGAAGGACTCAGTAAATCTTTTAACCATCAACTGTTACATCCTTTCCCCCTTATGGTATCAACCTCTATAAAGGATAAGATTTCAATTATGGATTAGATTGTATTGTTGTAACAAACTTATTTTAGCCCTTTGACTTCTCCACTTTGTTAGGAGACTTGGGTGTAATTCACAACTGGAATCTTCACCAACTAGATGTGAAAAATGCTTTCTTGAATGGAAACCTAACCGAAACCGTGTTCATGGAACAACCACCGGGTTTTGTTGATCCCCAATACCCGACTCATGTGTGTCGTCTCAAAAAGGCGCTTTATGGTTTAAAACAAGCTCCGCGTGCGTGGTTCGAACGTCTTAGTACCTTTATTCTTGAAAATGGGTTCACATGTTGTAGATCGGATACTTCTTTATTCGTTTTTAAACGAAACACTTGCGTCATGTATCTTCTCGTCTAAGTGGACGACATTATTTTCACGGGAAACGATGAGGTTTTGGTTCAACGTTTTATATCTCAACTTCACAGTACCTTTGCAATTAAAGACTTGGGTAAACTTGGTTACTTTCTAGGCCTTGAGGTTAACTACACCAAAACAGGTTTGTTTCTCAGTCAATGTAAATATGCATATGACATCTTAGCACGCGCAGGGCTTCTTGATGTCAAACCTGTTGCTACCCCTTTGGCTACTACCGAAACATTTTTCTATCACGGGTCTCCATTTTCGGATCCAACACTTTACCGTTCTCTTGTTGGTGCATTACAATACCTCACTATCACTCGACCGGATCTTTCTTATGCCGTCAACCAAGCAAGTCAATTCCTTCATTCTCCCACAACGGCCCACTTTCAATCAGTCAAGCGTATTCTTCGTTATGTTAAAGGCACCATCTCTTATGGTCTAACCTTTGACAAACCGGCCACTACTTCACTCAGTGGTTATTCGGATGCCGATTGGGCACATTGCATTGAGACTCGTCGATCTACATACGGGTACTCAATCTATCTAGGTGGAAATCTCGTTTCATGGAGTGCAAAGAAGCAGCCCACAGTCTCCTGGTATAGTTGTGAGTCTGAGTATCGGGCTATGGCAAACACAGCAGTCGAAATTATATGGGTTACGCATCTTCTCCGGGAGCTTCATGCGCTACCACCGGATCGACCAACGTTACTTTGTGATAATCGAAGTGCTTTATTTCTTAGCAAGAATCCTATTGCTCATAAACGGACCAAACACATTGATATAGATTATCATTTTATTCGGGAATTGGTCTCATCTGGTAAATTGCAAACGCAGTTTGTTCCTATCAAGAAACAAGTGGCGGACATCTTCACCAAAAGTCTTCCACAACCACTGTTTGAACACTTTCGCGCAAAGCTTCGTGTCGGACTGCCACCTTTCCGCTTGAAGGGGGGTATAAAGGATAAGATTTCAATTATGGATTAGATTGTATTGTTGCAACAAACTTATTTTAGTCCTTTGACTTCTCCACTTTGTTAGGAGACTTGGGTGTATATATTATGTAATTGGTTATTCTACAAAATTAAGGAGAAATACCATCGTTACAACCTCCATCAAACTATATACCTTAAATATGGGGCTACATACATTAAATCCATATAAATGTCGAATGGTCAAAAGATCACATAAATATTTCTAACAACAGTTATTATCTATAGTCATTTGATATATTTTTATTTCTAAACGACTTGTTTAACCACTACTAAGAAGGTTGGTTTGGTTAAATCAGCATCTGTTTAGACTGACATGTATCCGTTATGAAAACCTAGCATGTCCATTTCTTTGTGTAGTGGCGTGGATGGGGTTGAGGTGTCATTGAGCACATGGACGAAGCAGTCGAAACTTCTAACGGACTCCGGGGGTCCCGGCGCCCATGTTTTGTTTAATAGTAATGTAAATTTACGTGTTTTCATTCTGAGTCAAGCTTCGCCACTGACCAATCAAATATCAATTACAAAACTCAAAAAAAATGAGCTCATAAATATTTGTTTACAACATCACTAATCAGACAACCTAATAGAACCAACCACCAGTAACAATTGACATCATAGCCCATGCGTGCAACAGCCGGGAATCAAACCCGGATCTGTACCATGACAGGGTACTATTCTACCACTAGACCACTGGTGCTGTTGTTCGTTGATATATAATCTACATATAAAACCTTCCATGTTCCGAATAAAACATTTTGTGTAAGATTGAGTGGTTGAGCAATGAGCACCATTCGATTTTGTGTTACCTTTTTATAAAATCAAAACATAGCCAAAACGTTTCTTGAAGTATTTTAATTTCACTTAACTTGGTTGGGTTTATCTTCCGGCTCATAGTTTGATTAGTCAATAGCTAGCCAATATTATTCAGTGAGTAGATAGTTAAATCCAATATCACTTCTTTGTTTTGTTTATTTTTTTGTTACATTCTTTAATCTTTTCTTGTTCACTTGTTGTAACATTTTTGTTTTATAACTTTCTTGTTTATTCCATAACCATGTTTCTTGTTTTTTTTTTTTATTTTAATAAAAGATTCTTTAAGCTCTATAAAAAAATCTTTATAGTGAGACCCCCGACTCAAAAATCATCTATGAAAATTGAAAGTTAACATAAACGAAAGAGTATTTTTCATTGAATCAAGACAAAGAAATCAAAATTACTGAAAATATAGAATTTGTGAGCTACCAATAACATGGTCGTCTCTAAACTATCCCTCATCATGCTTTTCACCTTAATCCATTTAATTAAAAACAATTTAACTGATAAAAACAAGATTGGTTTTCTCGTATATTAATACTTAAAGGGATATAGGTTTTTAATACTCTCAACTTTCAATCAATCAATCAATCAATCAATCAATCATACCCAGTAAAATCCCACCGACAGTAGAGCTATATGTAGGGTCTGGGGAGGGTGGGATGTAGGCACACCGTACCTCTATCCAAAGGAATAAAGAGGTGGCTTCCAGAGAGACCCTCGGCTCTAAGAACATGTGTATGAAGCAAAAGAATGAAATCAAAGTTTAACAGTTATATAAAAAACTACTACTAATTATAATAATATTAATAATAAGGTCACAGTTTAACCGCAATATAAAAGCTAATAATAATAATAATATAATATGTAAGGGAAATACCATTATGGTATGTGACCTAAATAAGTTAAGTCTAAGCCCTAAGGTATTCAATTCTCTCTAAAAAGCATGATGAGGGATAGTTTAGAGACGACCATGTTATTGGTAGCTCACAAATTCTATATTTTCAGTAATTTTGATTTCTTTGTCTTGATTCAATGAAAAATACTCTTTCGTTTATGTTAACTTTCAATTTTCATAGATGATTTTTGAGTCGGGGGTCTCACTATAAAGATTTTTTTTTATAGAGCTTAAAGAATCTTTTATTAAAATAAAAAAAAAACAAGAAACATGGTAGTTGGTTAATATAACTCCCAACTTTTGATTTGTTGCCCACCACTTCCAACTTTCATCCTATTTGTTTCTGGCACTCCCGAACTTAACAAAGCCTAACTCCGTTAGTTTTTTGGCTGACGTGGCATTGTTCTTGCTGATGTGGCATATTTTTTAATGATGTGGCACTTTCTAAAGAAAAAATAATAAAAACTAAAAATAATAGCCATCTGAACACTACACTCACCGGAGTTCACCGCCGTCATACTCGCCAGAGTTAACCGCCGGCAAGCCTTCAACAATCTTCTCGTCGGTCTCGTGTTGTTTCTTCACCTACTCCGCTCCTCCGACGTACTGGCCACCAATGAAAACCCTATGTAACATCAGTTTCATATTTTTCGGCGTACCGACAATCGGATTATTAGGGTTTTCATATTTCCCAATTTAACTAACCCAACTGTAAAAGACTTTTTTAACGAATCAATGGATAAATTACCGAATTATTTAGGGCAGGGTTGTTGTCACACCCCCATCTAGGGCCTAGGAGTGCGACCCATAAGTTGGTATCGTGTTTGTAAATAATTCAGAGTTGCGTTATTTTGCGGAAGACTTTATAAAACTTTAAGGATCGAAAGTGTAATTTATATATATATATATACAATCAAAAGACAGGAACTATAAAATACCCGTTTAAAGTTGTTAACAAAAGATTACTTGTTTATGTTTACAAACCACCATATTAAACTTATACAAAAGGAATCCGAGCCATCGGATATTAGTACTTCGTCATTTCGAAGCTCTAACTTTGTTCACCTGCAAAATGTAATAAAAAAAACGTCAGCAACGAATGCTGGTGAACACGCTGACGCAAAAATATTTCTTTTACTTTATTACCCCACGAGACTACGACTGCCTCGACCCAACGTGGCTTAGGAATAACAAAGTTAAATAACACATTATAAATATGAGTCTCTACTCTAGGTCACCTCAGCATACACCGCAGCGTTCGACTTAGTTAAGTACCCGTAAATATACACAACGGTCGTACTCCCTGCAGGAGAGCGTCCTACGACCAAGGTTGGTGCAATCATGCCCATACATCGCATAGTACCACCTATGTAAGGATCCAGACATACGTATACCACAGCCTGAGGGCTAGGTTTATACCCTTATTCATAACGGTTTTAGGAATACATAGTTCCTTGTAAACAATTTCAAATAACAAGTTTGACTCATTTTAAATAAGTAAAAGTTTGGGGGCGTATTCACCTTGTCTCTTTAGGATCGGCTTCACTCACCGTCCAAGGGTCTTTCCCTTTCTTTATCTCGTACCTATAGTACGAGTATAAATATTTGTTAATCGGATACACGATCTGGCTTAAGACCTTTAGTCTTATATCTCAATCCTTGATTGAACCTTTAGTTCAATTCTTGTTTACTTGAAAACCTTTAGTTTAAAAGTAAGTTTATAAACCTTTAGTTTATAATAAAATCCCGACGTTTCTTCTTCTCCAAGAAACGTATTCTTTTTCTTTTATTATTTAAGAATACTCTTATTCATTAAATAATAATTTCATAACAAAGAATATATACATATATACTTACACACATATATATGTTATTTCAATATTCAATAATCTTTTATTCATTTCTTTGTTATGTTTTCTTTTCTTTTATTTTATCGAGGTATCGAGTATATCCTCGACTTAAGGCTTAAGCCTTTAATATAATATTGAATTATATTGAATTCATCATTACGCCTAACCTTAGTGGTGTATAGAAACCCTAGAGACTCGAGCAACACTCCAACGCCGCTTTAATCTTCTCGACACGCGAATCGAGAATCGCCAAATCTTCAATACTTGATGACACGAGTTTCGAGGCTCTTCGTCATCTTAACAACACCTTCTTGATTGAGTGTGGGTGGAGGGTGGTATAGACTTTGAGGAAACGTTGTTACACAAATGAAGGGTCGGGGCAGGCACGCTTATCGAGGTAAGGATAGAGAGAGAGTAGTGAGATCTGAGAGCAATGTTGGTGTGCAGAAATGAGCTGCCCATGGCCGCTATTTATAGGCAATATTTTGGATCCCATCGCGTACCGCGATGGGTCCTTTGGGCACCCCGTCGCGTACCGCGACGTAGGGTTGATGACGCAGAGGGTACGTCTGCCACGTGTCGACACGTGGCAGTCACCGCTCCACGTGGCAACACGTGGCAGCAGGCGTTGCCACGTGGTGACACGTGGCAGCACATAGTGCCACCGTGTGCCACGTGGCACACGTGTCACACTGTGTCAAACTCCCCATCGCGTACCACGATGGGAGTCTCTTCTGACCTGTCGCGTACCGCGATGGATCAGGGAAATCAGATTTTACAAATTAGACCCTCAACTTTGGAATTTGGCAATTTTAGTCCCTATACTTTGGAAAGTTGATACTTTGAACTCGAAATTTTCACATTGTTACGTCCTCACCACCTTGAAACAAATCTCGTCCTCGAGATTGTTTTACTCGAATAAGTGGGGGTATTTCTTTCTCATTTCCGATTCGAGTTCCCAAGTATATTCGGGCCCTCTACGCGAGTCCCATTTTACTTTCACAATTTTCAACGTTCTTTTCTTTAATTTCTTTGTTTTCGAATCTTAATTTGAATTGGACGTTCTACAAATTTTAAGTTTTCATTTATTTCAACGTCTTTTAATGGCATAGCCAACGATTCATCGGTCAAACACTTACGCAGATTCGAAACATGGAATACATCGTGTATCCCTTGCATTTCCTCAGGCAGTCGCAAACGGTATGCAACAGTGCCGATTCGTTCGAGTACCTCAAAAGGTCAAACGAATCGAGGACTTAATTTTCCTTTCTTACCGAAGCGAACAACGCCTTTCCAAGGCGAGATTTTCAATAACACTTTGTCACCGAAATTGAACTCTAACGGCTTACGACGGACATCGGCGTAACTCTCTTGACGATCACGTGCCGTCTTAAGTCGTTTTCGGATTTGAATGACTTTGTCGGTTGTTTCTTGGACTATCTCGGGTCCAGAAAATTGATTATCTCCGGTTTCAGACCAACACACGGGCGTTCTACATTTTCTTCCATACAACGCCTCTAACGGTGCGGTTTGAATACTTGCGTGATAACTATTATTATACGAGAATTCCATTAGGGGTAAGCGGTCATCCCAACTTCCACCTAGATCGATCACACAAGCGCGGAGCATATCTTCCAACGTTTGAATCGCCCTTTCACTTTGCCCATCGGTTTGTGGATGATAAGCAGCGCTAAGGTTCAACCTTGTACTGAGAGCTTGTTGGAAGCTTTTCCAAAAGTGAGACGTAAAACGACTGTCTCGATCAGATATTTTAGACAGCGGTACACCATGCAAAGCAACGATGGTGTTCACATAAATACGCGCTAGTCTATCCATAGAGTACGACTAATTGATGGGTATGAAGTGTGCGGATTTTGTTAAGCGATCCACAATCACCCAAATAGCATTATGTTGTCGAGTCGTCTTCGGGAGTTTTGTAATAAAGTCCATAGTAATTAACTCTTACTTCCATACGGGAAGTTCGGGTTGCTGTAGCAATCCCGAAGGCCTTTGATGTTCGGCCTTGACTTTCAAACAAGTCAAACATTTCGCAACATGCGAAGCGACATCTCTTTTCATCCCATTCCACCAATATTTCGCCTTTAGGTTGTGGTACATCTTATTACTTCCGGGATGCATCATGTATTTCAACTTGTGAGCTTCATTCAAGATTTTCTCACGCAAACCTCCAATAATTGGTACCCAAATCCTATTACCGAGTCTTAGGATACCATCGTCACCCTTAACTATCGAGTCAATGGTGCCATTGCATTTTTCATCGAAGATTTGGTTTTCTTTTATTGCTTGCATTTGTGCGGATTTGATTTGTTCAAAAAGATCAATTTGGATTTCTAGGCACAAAGCTCGAACCCTTGTAGGTTTTTCATGCTCTTTACGACTTAAGGCATCGGCCACGACGTTGGCCTTGCCTTCATGATACACAATCTCGCAATCATAATCGTTAAGAGTCTCCATCCATCGCCGTTGGCGCATGTTGAGCTCTTTTTGATCAAAGATGTGTTTCAAGCTTTTGTGATCAGTGTACACGGTAAATCGTACTCCATAGAGATAGTGCCTCCAAATCTTAAGTGCAAAGATTATGGCGCCTAACTCTAGATCGTGAGTTGTGTAATTCTTTTCGTTTACTTTCAATTGACGAGAGGCGTAAGCAATTACCTTCTTGCGTTGCATTAGTACGCATCCCAAACCAGAGTGGGACGCGTCACTAAAGACTACAAAATCCTCAGTACCTTCTGGCAAAGCCAAGATAGGTGCTTGGGTGAGTTTTTGTTTGAGTATATCGAACGCCTCTTGTTGCTTCGTTCCCCATTCATACTTGATATTCTTTCGAGTTAAAGAAGTTAAAGGAACGGCGATACGAGAAAAGTTTTCGATGAACCTACGGTAGTAGCCGGCCAAACCTAAGAAACTTCTGTCTCGGTTGGCGACTTCAGAACTTCCCACTTAGAGATAGCTTCAATCTTGGTGGGGTCCACTTGAATACCGTTTACGTTAATAATGTGACCAAGAAATTGCACTTCATGCAACCAGAACTCGCACTTCGAGAACTTGGCGTACAACTTCTCGGTTCTAAGAATTTCAAGCAAAGTACGAAGGTGAATTTCATGATCGGTCTTAGACTTAGAGTTAATGAGTATGTCGTCGATGAACACGATAACAAATTTATCTAAGTAAGGCTTGCAAATACGGTTCATCATATCCATGAATGCGGCCGAAGAATTAGTAAGTCCAAACGGCATAAACGTGAACTCATAATGTCCATACCTCGTTCTGAAAACAGTCTTTGGAATATCTTCGGATTGGACTTTAAGTTGGTGATAGCCGGAACGAAGATCGATTTTTGAAAAGAAGCTAGCACCTTGAAGTTTATCGAAAAGGTCATCAATATGAGGGAGTGGATATCGGTTTTTGATTGTAACTTTGTTCAACGCACGATAGTCGATACACATCCTCATGGAACCGTCCTTCTTCTTGACGAATAGAATTGGTGCTCCCCAAGGCGACGAACTCGGTCAAATAAAACTTTTTTTAAGAAGTTCATCGAGTTGTTTCTTTAACTCCTTCATTTCGGTTGGCGCTAAGCAATATGGTGCTTTTGCGATCGGAGCAGTATCGGGAATTAGATCGATCCTAAACTCTACTTCATGACCGGGAGGAATACAAGGGAGTTCATCAAGAAAGACGTCAGAAAATTCGGAAACGATAGGAACGTCTTTAATTTCCTTTGGCTTAGACTCTTCAGTGGCGTAGGCCATGAATGCGAGGCATCCTTGATTTAAACATTTGTTAGCCCTAATCATAGAGATTATGCTAACTTGACCAGCGTCTTTGTCCCCTTCAATTCGAATTGTTCGTTTATCTGGGGCTTGAAGCTCAACAGTTTTGCTATTGCAGATAATACGGGCATGGTTATTGGACAACCAATCCATACCAAGTACAATATCAAAACCAGCCAGACTCATGGGTAACAAACAAATAGGCAACAAATAACCGGCTAAAAGGATTTTTCCATTTTCAAGAGCTTCGGAGATCTTAACGACATCACCGCTAGCAGTCTCGACGCTTAGAGTTTTATCTAATTTAGTTAATGATTCGTTTAATAGACTACAGAATCTATAATCTATAAAACTCAAATTCGCACCCGAATCAAACAAAACTCTAGCATAGGTGTCGTTAACTAGAAACGTACCGGTTATGGTTTCTGGCACGTCAGCGGCCCTTTTTGTGTCGAGTACGAAGACTCGAGCGTTTCCGTTTTTGTCCTTGCCACTACCACCCGCACCACCAGCAGCAGGTTTGTTCTTTGGGCATTCAAAACTTAGATGGCCCATCTCCTTGCAGTTAAAGCAAGTCATCCTCTTCTTCCAACAATCCACAACATCATGACCAGTGCGATTGCAAGATTCACAAACTTTAGGAGGTGGGGCGAAGTTGCAACGGCCCTTATGATACCTCCTACACATCTTGCATTGCGGGGCGTTTGAATTAGATCGACTTTGGTTAACGCCCTTACCCTTGAAGCGATTATTTCCTCCACTTGTCCTTCCTTGAGTTGTTGGTGTCGTAACCTTCTTGTCTTCTTCTCTGTTACGAACCATGCCGCCCATTAAGTAACCGGCCAACTCAATTGCAGAGTCGGCGGTTTGTGGTAGGTGAGACCTTACCATGTCACGGATTTCCCGCGGAAGTCCCCAAATATATCTCGTGACCTTGCTGGATTCAGGGTGAACCAGCTGGGGAACAAGGCGACAATACTCATGGAACTTGGCATTGTATTCGCGGAGGTTTGTCCCAATGACCTTGAGATTCAAAAATTTCATTTGAATCTGATCAGTTTCGTGCATGGGACAGAACTTAGCCATCAACAAGGCTTTAAAATCTTCCCAACTCAAACCATACATAACTTCTCTTCCTTTGCTCATCAACAGAGCATTCCATCACTCCAACACTTCTCCCTTAAACATAAGGGCTGAATACTGAATCTTCTCAACCTCGGAACACTTACTTGTGATTGCGATTGTTTCCATCTCCTCGAGCCACCACACGGTTGAAATGGCTCCCTTATCACCATAGAACTCTTTGGGTCTATAGTATTTAAAATCTTTAAACGAACAACCACTTATCTTAATTTTCTTAAACTCATGTCTAACTCCGCCGTCGGCGTTAGACTCATGCACATTCTCTTCAACTCGAGAGGGATTAGGACGGGATTTAACGGGTTTAGAAGGATTAACAGATTGAGAATTTCGAGATTGCCTAGAATGAGATCTATTCATAGATTCTTCCCTCACGGCATCTTTTATCATCTTTTATATTTTGTTCATGTATCTCTCGGGAATTTCTTCCTCTCGCTCGTTCTCGGGGCCTTTCCCCTTGTCTTTCATTTCTTTCTCTTTACGAGCATTTTCATTATTATTGCTTTGTTTAGACATTTTCTTTTTCTTTTTCAGTTCAGTCTGAAATTTGTAGCAACATTTCTTTTATTAAACAAGCGTTTATTTATTACACATCAAGATATATATATCCAAGGATATATATATTTTACAATACACATACATATATATATCGTTTCCACGATATATATTGTTGAACCTATCATTACATAAGAACGTTCAGACGTTCTTTTATTCATATATCATACAATACTAGTTTACACATAAAAGTCTTCATCACACACCACCGTCTTTAGTCCTTCAAGAACTTCTTCACAACCTTCGTGAGTTTGTTGCATTTACGAAGGAGTGCTTTTCCAACTTTCTTCTTTTCCTTCTCTGTCTCATCTACCTTCTTCCTCCAGTCGTCGGTCTAATGCAATGCACGATCCAGATGTTCTTCGTATGACTGCGGGACTATGTTGGGATATCTGTACTGCGGTGGTGGTCGCGATAACCCAGTGTTACCATCTCGTAATGGTTCCGCGGTTCAGGATATGGCACATAAGTCTGATCGGATGCAAGGTAGAGGTATGTCTTGGCATCTTGGTTCTGCTCGTGAATTTCATCGGCTTGTTCTTGAATGGAAGGAATTCTCCCTTGAAATGGCGGGAAGCTTGACGAAGCTTGGTTCCTTAATTGCTCCAAGTACTGGACATACGGGTCCACAGAACCATAGCTTGCATTATTGGAAGTGAGTGATCCATTCATCGGGCTTGATATTTCGTTCGGTTTTCTGGATGCTCTTCTTCCATCTCTTCCTCGGACTCCTCCATTGGGTCCTCCTCACTATCTTCTTCGGGATCTTCTTCATTATCAGAATCCTCCTCTTCCATGGGTTCCTCTTCTTCCTCCATAGGTTCCTCCTCTTCTTCTGGTTTGTCTTCCTCCATAGGTTGCGGAGTTTCAATGTTCATGGAGGGCATCTTGAAACTTTCGAAAGGCATCATGATCCTCATCTTGGGCTTTCGGGATGGCCCTTTGTTATTCTTTGGTTGGGAGCTAACTTCATTCATGGTGGAGCTTCCGGTAAACCATCGACATGGGTCAGAATGACACTGCATCCAGTCGGAGGATGGGTTTCGTGGTTCCTCCTTGATAGGTAAGTTTGACAGAAAGGCGTATGACGGATGTGGATTTGGCGGTACATAACCAATTGGGAAATATTGTGGTACCTCCGTGGGTTGATAAGTAGGTATTTCCGAAGGGTGGTATGTTGGTACTTCTGACGGTTGATACATTGCCATAGTCGGTGGATGATAGCTTGAATGCCTCGGTGCCTCAACACTTGGCTTCGGTGGACTATCGGGGATGTTGATCGGGTAGTGCCTACTTCCGGGGTAGTATAAGGGTTTGGACAAATCGTGTTCCACATCTTGGTTGAAGTATGCTTCATAATATCCATCACTCATGTTATCCTCTGGGTAAGATTCGGCCATACCGGCTTCCTTGGCCTTGCGAGTAAAATTCTCCATGAGAGCTTTGAATGACATCTAACAATTTGGGTGGTTTAGAATGTAGAGAGGGATAGAAAGGTTACCAGCCTATCTTATCCTTAAAACAAACAATCAAATAATTTCCTATACTTTGATCGTAGCTTGGGTATTGTTTTATGATACCCAATTCTCTAAGATCGATGGCTTTGATACCAAGCCTGTCACACCCCCATCTAGGGCCTAGGAGTGCGACCCATAAGTTGGTATCGTGTTTGTAAATAATTCAGAGTTGCGTTATTTTGCGGAAGACTTTATAAAACTTTAAGGATCGAAAGTGTAATTTATATATATATATGTAGGTTCCCGCGCGGGGCGTTGCCGATCGATACGAGATCCGCACGAGGTCTAGGAGTGTGGAATCCTCCTAGACTCGTTTAATGGTGTAGAAGACGAAGAACACGATTACACACATACAAACACACGAACAAACACACGAATGAGATAAACACATCTGCAGATCATTTATATAATAACCGAAACACATTACAAACCGAACATAAACCAAAACACGTCCGACCCGAGGTGAGCTCTACCTCGGGCCGTCCCACACGACTCTCCCTCTCGGTTTCTCTCTAGAAAATTGAACTGTAACACAAAACTCTCTAACTTTCTGGATACCCAAACCTAAACAAGACACGTATATATATATCGAAACAACTTCGCGGGCTTGGGCTTGGGCCAGTAGGCGAAGTTGTTACAACTTCGCCTACGGCGAAGTTGTTAGAACTTCGCCTACGGCGAAGTTGTTCTAACTTCGTACTTCGTTTCCGCTTATCAGAATTGCATAGCGACGGTCACAAAATGCACCAACAGACTCCCCTTTGACCGTTGCTCTCAATTCTAACAAACACAAAAGATCATCTGTTACAAACCATGCACTAACAATATATATATATACAATCAAAAGACGGGAACTATAAAATACCCGTTTAAAGTTGTTAACAAAAGATTACTTGTTTATGTTTACAAACCACCATATTAAACTTATACAAAAGGAATCCGAGCCATCGGATATTAGCACTTCGTCATTTCGAAGCTCTAACTTTGTTCACCTGCAAAATGTAATAAAATACGTCAGCAACGAATGCTGGTGAACACGCTGACGCAAAAATATTTCTTTTACTTTATTACCCCTCGAGACTACGCCTGCCTAGGCCCAACGTGGCTTAGGAATAACAAAGTTAAATAACACATAATAAATATGAGCCTCTACTCTAGGTCACCTCAGCAAACACCGCAACGTTCGACTTAGTTACGTACCCGTAAATATACACAACGGTCGTACTCCCTACAGGAGAGCGTCCTACGACCAAGGGTGGTGCGATCATGCCCATACATCGCATAGTACCACCTATGTAAGGATCCAGACATACGTATACCACAACCTGAGGGCTAGGTTTATACCCTTATTCATAACGGTTTTAGGAACACATAGTTCCTTGTAAACAATTTCAAATAACAAGTTTGACTCATTTTAAATAAGTAAAAGTTTGGGGGCGTATTCACCTTGTCTCTTTAGGATCGGCTTCACTCACCGTCCAAGGGTCTTTCCCTTTCTTTATCTCGTACCTATAGTACGAGTATATCCTCGACTTAAGGCTTAAGCCTTTAATATAATATTGAATTCATCATTACGCCTAACCTTAGTGGCGTATGGAAACCCTAGAGACTCGAGCAGCACTCCAACGCCGCTTTAATCTTCTCGACACGCGAATCGAGAATCGCCAAATCTTCAATACTTGATGACACGAGTTTCGAGGCTCTTCGTCATCTTAACAACACCTTCTTGATTGAGTGTGGGTGGAGGGTGGTATAGACTTTGAGGAAACGTTGTTACACAAATGAAAGGTCGGGGCACGATTAACGAGAAAATATGGCACACTTATCGAGGTAAGGCTAGAGAGAGAGTAGTGAGATGTGAGAGCAATGTTGGTGTGCAGAAATGAGCTGCCCATGGCCGCTATTTATAAGCAATATTTTGGATCCCATCGCGTACCGCGATAGGTACTTTTGGCACCCCCGTCGCGTACCGCGACGTAGGGTTGATGACGCAGAGGGGTAGGTCTGCCACGTGTCGACACATGGCAGTCACCGCTCCACGTGGCAACACGTGGCAGCAGGCAACAGTCACCGCTCCGCTCCACGTGGTGACACGTGGCAGCACATAGTGCCATCGTGTGCACGTGGCACACGTGTCGCACTGTGTCAGACTCCCCATCGCGTACCGCGATGGGCGTCTCTTCTGACCTGTTGCGCACCGCGATGGGTCAGGGAAATCAGATTTTACAAATTAGACCCTCAATTTTGGAATTTGGCAATTTTAGTCCCTATACTTTGGAAAGTTGATACTTTGAACTCGAAATTTTCACGTTGTTACAGTTGTTGAATATAGACCTACTGGTTCTTGAATACAGCTTCTGACTAATTGAACGAAACGAGACCTGTTAATTGACGGGAACTGTAAAGTCGGTTTGAATGCTTTATGAGAAGATAAGTGACTACCCAGCAGTGTTTGTTGAAATGCGTCAATGAATTTTGGCTTATTTTTGGGGGAAACACACCTGGGTTTGTTCCTAAGGAGATTACAACAGGTGATCCCATGTTTGAAACAAGACTTGCTTGAAACATATTATTATTGTTATTTTCAAATATGAAACTGACGTTACATAGGGTTTTCATTGGTGGCCGGTACGTTGGAGGAGCGGAGGAGGTGAAGAAACGGCACGAGAACGGCGAGAAGATCGTTAAGGGCTTGCCGGCGGTGAACTCCGACGAGTATGACGGCGGTGAACTTCGACAAGTGTGGTGGTGAGATGGTTATTATTATTAATTTTTATTATTTTTTCTTTAGAAAGTGCCACATCAACAAAAACAATGCCACATCAGCAAGAACAATGCCACGTCAGTCAAAAAACTAACTGAGTTAGGGTTCGTTAAGTTCGGGAGTGCTAGAAACAAATATGATGAAAGTTGGGAGTGGTGGGCAACAAATCAAAAGTTGGAAGTGATATCAACCAACGGGTAAAATTTGAGAATATTAAAAACCAATATCTCATACTTAAAAGGAATTATTCTTCATTTTTATGTAAAGGATCTAGTAGGTTGGGTAGCTTTTGCTATCTTTTCTTCCATTTTTATTTTTATGCTCCTAATGTTTTGGGGCATCCCGACAATTATATACCTGCTAATCCGATGCCCACCCCGCCTCATATTGTACCGGAATGGTATTTCCTACCGATCCATGCCATTCTTCGTAGTATACATGACAAAGCGGGAGGTGTAGCCGCAATAGCACCAGTTTTTTTATGTCTGTTGGCTTTACCTTTTTTTAAAAGTATGTATGTAGATAATAATCTTCCCGATTTAGAGCGTTATAATTTATACTTTTCATACATGGCTTTTATTGGTCATTTCTTTATAGAATAAAGTTGAAAAGGTTTTTAAATCCACCACGCATGGGTAGTATCAAAGGAGTATGATCGATGTGTACTTCTTTGGTGCTAAGAAAAGCATATGCGTGTGCTGGTTTTAAACGTTGGACAGGTTGGTTTCATGTTGTTTTGTATTCATTCATCTTCCTGTCAACAAACAATATTTACTATTAAAAAGCGATTCTCTCAATTATTAACTATAACATATTTTTTATTGCATAAAATCAGTAACACATATCGTTGATAATGACTAGTGAGTAGTGATTACTGTTCCTTAAGCCGTCCTCTTTTTTCGGTTTGATAATATAAATTAAATTAGGTAGCACGAAACTCGTCGTATTATGGTGGCGCAGCGAATTCGACCTGTATCGGTTAGGTATGTACTGGTAAAGATAATAAACCTACAAAAGTAAACGTCCAAAATAGTATTGGCACTTGAATAGCGTATAATAAAATTTAAAAAAAAAAGGAAAAAAAGGCATGCTTAAAATGACAAGTAGTCAGTTGGCATATTTACACTAAGCGCCTGCGAATTGACACAAATTTGGTCTTTATCAGGTTAAGCACCAAAACTAAAAGAAAAATATATTGCTCAATGTCCGTATAATGGTCTATTGATATCAATAAGTCGTTACACAACTTTTATAGAGATTATAAATATATTAACCTTTTTACATAAATATGGACAAAAATATAAGATTAACCTATATTATTTAATAAATAAAGCTTTTAAATGTCACATGTCATAAATATATTATTCTTACAAAAAATTCTAATCCTCCTCTCTCATATTAAATACCTTTTCTTTTTTAATATTTCATTAAAACTTTTTAACTAATTTCATCCTAACTTAAAAGAATTAATACCATCATAAATATGTTAATTTGTTTAATATAAAATATATTGTTAGTTATTAATATTAGATTTTTATAAGTAACCAATATGAAACGGGTGGGTTTCTTAACTGATTAAAGTATCAAAGATTGTTCATGTAAAAACAATTTAAGATTAAAATGAGTTTACCACGAGTTGGTTTAAAAAAGTAGTCATTTACACCTAAGTTTTGATATAGAAATAACAAAGAAATAATTTGTGATTTATGAATTTTCTAACATATTTTTATTTACAAATACGTAATATGTATTTTTTTTACCATATAATATATCTATATATGTGCAATACTATTTTTTTTGCATTTCACATTATGTTATTATTTAAAAAAATACTTATTCTTACCTGTGTTCTACACGAGTAACTAACCTAGTTGATCAAATATAAGGTTGCTTGACTTAAATTATGTCATATTGATTTTGCATTTGCATATATATGATTCTAACATATACGCATTTTACCATAAATCTAATTAGGGTGGACAAATTGTATAGTTAGGGGAGGTGGTGCCGCCTTGGTACATACAGAAACACCACCCCGTCCCCTTCGGTCTCGAACAAAAAACACCCAAGCGTGGTGATGTGCCAATCCTCCATAAACAACTCAAAGGTCGTATGACCATTTCAAACGGTTAAAGTTCAAAAATAATTAAAATAATAATTTAAATCTATAAATATACAAATCAATTTACTCATTTTCAAACCAAAAAAATTTTACTCATCTTCTCTAAATATCTCCGTCCATCATATAAAAATAGTGGTTTTTAAAATTCCGTCCTTATATAATTTCCAACCTTTTTACATAAATATGAATGGAGCTTTTTAACACCTAAATCCAAAAGTGCTCATGCATGCATGTGTTCGTTGAATAACAACGCACCAGGTGAGGACTGTTGGTACATAAATTGTCAGTAGTTCATAGTCTAGCGTTTGTAATCGAGTCTGTAATGTAATTATGTTTAAGTTTATGTTTATGTATGTAAGCGAAGTTGTCAACAAGTTCGCTTAGGCGAACTTGTTGAACAAGCGAAGTTGTCGACAAGTTCGCCTAGGCGAACTTGTTCAACGAGCGAAGTTACTGACAACTTCGCCTGAGGCGAAGTTGTCGTGTATTTATATAGCCTACGGGTTTACGGTTAAGGTAAAATAGTTTTGGTTAATCACGTGTAATTCAGTAAGTCTATAGACGAGAGAGGAGTCAGTTGTTGAGTTCAGTGAACGTGCCGAGAGTCTGTAATAGACGTGTTTCAAGTTATAATATATAACGTGTTCGTTTGTATCGCGTGTGATTGTTTTACGTATTCTACGATCGTAACTACCTACGCAGGGATTCCGCACCTACGTAGATAGCGATATCCCGTGTAAGATCCGTCCGGGAACCTACAATTGGTATCAGAGCTTTGGCTCGATTGTGTGGTTCGGGATTTCACGCGGGTGTAGAAAAACGTCTCGTTTGACCTATTCGCGGGACGCATTTTCGTTGATATTGTGTTATACTCACCTTATACGTTCATATTCAAGCCGTCACACCGACCGGAAACTGCTAAATCGTCGAAAACATATCTGAATATTTTCAGTGTTCTTCGGGCGAAGTTGTTGTTCTTCAGGCGAAGTTGCCGACGTTGGAAGTAGGGTTTCGGCGAAGATATAAGGTTGAGCGAAGTTATCCACAACTTCGCCTGCCTCATAAGTTCGCTTAAGCGAAGTTATCCTCAACTTCGCTTACCTCCTAAGTTCGCTTATCTTAAGCGAAGTTATTCTCAACTTCGCCAAGTCACGCGAATTTAAGGATTTTCCAGCGAAGTTAACACTTAAGCGAAGTTATCCTTAACTTCGCCTATAGTACTGTTTGGAAGAATTTTGTTTTTTTCGGGTTTTTCTTGTTTTCGAGAAGATGTCGCCGATTAACATCTCAGAGTTAGTCAAAATGGAAGTTGAAGCTGGGTCGGCTACTAAGGCCCCAAGGTTGATGAAAGGAACCGACTTTGTGGCGTGGAAGGATAGGTTCATTCAGTATATTAAATACCAGGATGCAAAGATGTGGGTGTGCATCCAGGATGGATATATTCCACCGACAATGGAATACGAAGGTCGGGATGTGGTAAAGAAGTACAGCAAGATGGAGAAGAAGAGAAAAAGATGTATGAGGCCGAGAGCAAGGCCCATGCTGCAATTACTATGGCTCTTCCTCAAGAGATTCTCCATACATTCAGGAAGTACACTTCTGCACGAGAGCTTTGGGATGCTCTTGAGAATAGATTCGAAGGGAACGTGGGTATTCGTGCCTCGAAGATTAAGCTGTTAAAGACTCAGTTCTCTGTCTTCAAGTATTTGAAGAACGAATCGCTCGATGATATTATCACCCGATATTATCATCTAATGACAGAGCTGAACAACTATTCTATTGCTTACAGAGAGGAGGAAATAGTTGAGAAGCTTCTCGATGCTCTCCCACCGAAGTGGGAAATGTACACTGTTATAATGAGGGAAGACAAAGACTTTCCTGATTATGACTTGGAGACAGCAGTAAACAAGCTCAGAACCTTTGAGCTTAATATGGTTTGTAAAGAGACACCAACGGATCAGGTTCAAGGACCCTGGTATGTATGGTGCCAAAGTTAACTCAGGCTCAAGTTCGAAGTCTGAATCTGCTGCTTACTACTCCAAAGGAGAGTCAGGTTCTAACTCTTCTCATGAAGGAAATGTGTCAGTAAACATGAACGGTGATGTTTGCTTTGTTGTTGGAGGATCAAGTGCTTCGAAACCTCAAGCATCCAAGAGCAGTTTCTCTCCCAGTGCATCAAGCAATAACTACTCTAAGATGCCAATGAGTATCAAATCTGCTGAAGAGCAGTTTGCACTCTATGCATCTTTTATTGCTTCTTACGAGAACTACATACAAGGGAAGATTGTGGACCCTGCTGCTTTGGAAGAAGACTATGACCAGATCGATCCTGATGATCTGGAGGAGATGGATCTGCAGTGGCAGATGGCGATGATAGTCAGAAGAGTGAAGCGTTTCATGAAGAAGACTGGCAGAAAGTTCGTAGGTGGAAAGCCAGGATTTGATAAGTCAAGGGTGAGGTGTTACAATTGTCAACAAATGGACACTTTGCAAAGGAGTGCACTAATGCACGTGTAGAACGTAGTCAGGGGAGGACTACACAGCAAAGTGGAAATAACAATGGGAATAATGCCATGATGTCTGATGCTGGTGAATACAACTGGAACATGTTCTCTGGAGAACTCTTTGAGCAGGCACACATGGCGAAGGTTGCAGCTGAAGAATGTATGAAAGCTGCTGAAAATGAAAAAGCTTTCATGGCTAATGACCAGAACTCCGAGGTATGTACTAAACCTATCTGTACTAAATGTGAGAACTTGTCTGAACAGCTTGCTACAATTACTGATCAGTATGTTAAGTTGGATGCCGAATTTAAAACCTTGAAAGAAGATCATCACTTCACAAAGACAAGAGAAAATAATTATAAAATAAAAATTAAAGCTTGTGAAAAAGACGTTAAAAGTTTAAAAACAAAATTAGCTGAGAAAATTGATGTGATCGATCTAAGCTACGAGGTTTTAGAAGAGAAAACCAAGTTAATCGCTGAGAAAGAAAAACAGATTGCTGATAACCAGGTAAAAGTGGTGGAACTAAATAGGAAACTGGAGCAATTCCGGAATTCCTCTGCTATTCTTGATCACCTCGTTAGTGATCAAGGTTCCTCACCTAAGAGGGGAGGAATTGGTTACCATGAGGTTCCACCACCTTATAACCATAATTATACTTTCAATCCTAGTGTTCATGAATCTGTTAATTTTGTAGCTGATCAGACAGGTCCTGCTAAGGAAACTGGTAAAGTACCGAAATTAGTAAAGGCGAAACAAGTTCGCCTGTCTCAAAAGTTAAAATTTCTATTTCAAGTCCAGTCTCATCTGATTCGGATAAGTCATCCGAGTCGGGTAAGACAAAAGAGAAGGAAGTGTTACCCACTAGTGGAGAAAAAGTTAAATCAACTAAAAGGAGTACTCCACTCAACCCATATGTCCCACCTTATGTGAGACGTACGGTTGGTAATACTGCCTCCACATCTAAAACATCTGCTGAAAAGAAAGCTGAACATAGGTGTTGTTTTAGATGTAATCAAACAGGGCACCTTGTTGCTGAATGCCCTCTGAAGCAGCGTTTCAGAGAGGTGAGGCCCTCGAAAACTGAGACTAAGGTTTTTGGTAATCGTTTAAATGTTAAAAATGAAAACCATTCAAATTTGAGAGATAATACAGGTTTTCCAAGAAACACATCTCGTTTTTACACTACTAATAACCAAACCAAATGCTATAATTCTTTTGATTCTCTTAATGTACGTCGGTTTGGTTGGCCTCACTATCAGTCTCCAAGGAGGTATCCTGTTAGGACTCGTGGAAATTTTTCTAATGCTAACTTTGGTCAGCCAAGGTGTGTGAGTTCTGTTAAGAAGGTTAATCGACCCAAGACCAAGAGGTCTTGGGTCCCCAAATTTTAATAATCTCTTTTGTTTGTGCAGGAACAGTTGAACAGGGCTTCCAATAATCTTTGGGTTGTGGACAGCGGCTGTTCCCAGGCACATGACTGGTAACAAGGATTTGTTACAAGATTTAAAACCTGTTCAAGGAGCAAGAGTCAGTTTTGCCGGTGAGAGTGGAGGCAAAATAACAGGAAGGGGTACGGTAACTACGGGAAGATGACGTTAGAAAATGTGAACTTTGTTGAAGAACTGAAGCACAATCTGCTGAGTGTGTCGCAGATTTGTGATAAAGATTATATCGTACACTTCACGAAGACTGATGCGATTGTGTTGAAGCCTGGTTTTCAAATACCAGAGGAGTGGATAGTAATGAAGGCTCCACGTGATCGAAATACGTATATGATGGATTTAAGTTCAACTGAAATGTCAACGGAAGAATCGTGCCTTTTGACGAAAGCAAGCGAATCGGAATCTGAACTGTGGCACAGGAGAATGGGGCACATTCATCTTCGGAAGATGAACCATATTGTCAGACATGGGCTTGTGTTGGGTGTTCCCTTAAAAAGTTTCAATTTTGAAGACAAAATGTCTTGCGTGCAAAAAGGGAAAGCAGCACAAGAAGACCCATCTCACCAAGAAAGTAAATTCAATTGCCAGTACACTAGAGCTGCTTCACATGGATCTCTTCGGTCCTGTGAATGTAAGAAGTCTAGGTGGTACAACTTATTGCTTGGTGATCACTGATGACTACTCACGATACTCGTGGGTATACTTCCTGAAATCAAAGGACGAAACGGCTCAAATGGTGAAGAAATCTGATT